>NC_053028.1:594052398-594258554 GCF_003073215.2 Triticum urartu | reverse complement strand
TAGGCATTTTATAAGCAAACAAATTATCAAAACCAGCAAAGGCTAGCATATGCAAAGAAGATGAATAAAACATAGAAAATCTCAACATGAAGAGAGGTAATTTAGTAACATGAAAATTTATACAACCATATTTCCCTCTCTCATAATAATTACATGTGGGATCATATTCAAATTCAACATATAGCTATCACGTAACATATTCTCTACATGATCCACATGCATGCAAAGTTGATACTCTTCCAATATAGTGGGATTATCATCAAATAAAGTCATGACCTCTCCAAGCCCACTTTTATAAAAAAATCACAAGATTTATCATTCTCCAAAGTAGTGGGATAATTATTACATAAAGTTGGGACTCTTTCAAACTCACTTTTAATATTATTGCAAACACTATTATCAATATCATATTCATCATGAGGCTTAAATAAATTTTCAAGATCATAATAAGAATCACCCCAATCATGATCATTGCAATAAGTAGTGGACATAGCAAAATTAGCATCCCCAAGGTTAGGGTTTTGCATATTATTAGCACAATTGACATTAATAGAATTTATAATAACATCATTGCAATCATGCTTTTCATTCAAGGAGCTATCATGAATCACTTTATAAATTTCTTCTTTTGACACGTCATCACAATTTTCAGATTCAGAATCTCAAGCAAAACTTCATAAAGATAATCTAGTAAACTCAATTCACTAGCAATTGGTTCATCATAATTGGATTGGATCTTTCAAAAAGATTAGCAAGTGGATGAGGATCCATAAGATTTTTTGTTTTCTGATTTTCAATAAACACACAGTTATGGCAAACAAACAAGCAAAGCAACAAAGTAAAACATTTTGGTGTTTTTTTGATAAAACATTTTAGAAGTGGAGGAGATAAAAACGAGAGGCAAATGGCAAATAATGTAAATGCAAGGAGATGAAAGTTTATGCGTAGGTACTTGATAGATGTTGATGATGTCTCCCTGGCAACGGCAGCAGAAAGTCTTCCTGATTGCTTGTATCTGCATTGGTAATTCCCCAGAGAGGAGAGGATGATGCAGCACAACAATGGTAATGTAACATCCCAATTTTCAATTTGGATGTTATTCATTAGATCATCATATGCATCCATAATTTGTGCATTTTTGAATTTGTTTTACTTGGAATTTTGATCCTAGAAACCTTAAGCAACTCAAGGACAAATAGAGAGAGTTGGAGGTTTTCACAAAAATCCATTTTTGAATTTTTCAAAATTGGCAAATTGGATCAAAGTGATTTTATTCGAAATTATTTTCCAGTTATTTCAAAATAAGTAAAATAATGAGAGAAGATAATATGACTTCTTCAAAACAACAAGGAAATATTGGAAATTTAAATTTGAATAAAAAAAATTTATTTGGATTTTATTTGCAACTTTATTTATTTTTATTAGTACTAAAATGTTGATTTTATTTTATGCATTTAGGTTCATAAAAATGTTCACTTTAGCCCATTTAATTAGGAGGGACTCTGTGAATTTTGCTGGAATTTTTGAAAATATTTTTGTAAGATTTTTCCTATTTTTCGTATTTTTGGAAAATGTCTTTTCAAAAAAAACCTTCGGACCGAACTGGGCCGAAGCCCAGCCGCGCCACCGCCTACCTTCGCTGTGCCCAAGCTGGACTCATCCCAGAGTCCGAGCGCGCCCTGCCGCCGGCCGCTCCCCAAGTCGGACCCCCGGGCCTCTTTATAAGTTGTCGTCGCCGCCCCTCTCTCCCCTCGTCAGCCGCGCCACCCCTCGCAGCAGCAGCAGCCGCCGCTCGCCGCCGTAGTCGCCCTGCCTCGCCGCTAGCCGCCGACGCCGCTAGCCGTGCCGCGCCGCGCCACCATCGCCGTCGCCGGAGCTCGCCGCCGCCGAAGCCCGCTGCCACTAGAGACCGCCCGATCCGCCGCCGACTCGCCGGTTTTTCTTGGTCTGGTAATAAACCGCCCCAATTCGCTGGTTTTCTTTTTAGGTTTTCGATTTTCGTTCAAACCTGGTTCATTTTTTATTTTTAGTTATTTAGTGAAAGTTCTTTAGTTAGGGTTCTGTAGCAAACGGAATTCATCGCGTTAGGTTCTGTAGCGAATGTTCGTTTGATAGATTTTACTTTTTCTGTTTATTTTTGGCCAGGGTCCTATACGTAATTATTTCCTCGCAGTTTAGTCCTTGATCTTTAAACCCTCACAATTTTTTGCTTGTTTATCCAAATCCAACGAAACCAATGCCAAATTCTTCGTTGTGAACCCTCCGTTCAGATAATCAACTTAAACATGTTTTTGAAAGTTTAAAATTTGGTTTCAAACAGATTTGAATTTGAACTTCGTTTGATCGTAACTGGAGTTTCGTATCTCCGATTTGATTGATTATTTTTGTAAATCAAAGCTCTTCACTTGAACTTTCTGTTTAGATATTTTTCTCTTGTTTTCCTTTGCATCTTATGCTTGAGTTCTTATGTATGATACTGTTTGTCTACGATAGATTTTCCGGAGTGCGAAGCTTGCTACTACGAATCTCTAGGGTTTTCTGATTGTCAGCAAGGCAAGATACACTTTGATCATATCCCTTATTACCCAGTTTTTATGCATTAGTTTCAACCCTCAAAGATTGCATGAGTAGGATTGTGAACATGTGGTTATTGCTGTGTAGTTGATGAGGTAGGAACCTAATACCTTTGCTCACCCCGGGAATATACGTTATGCGTATATTGCTTAGCCATGCTCGTAGACGGGGATTGGAATGTGAGAATCATGCAAGTTGTGAGAGATAATAACTAAGGGAAACTTAAGGTGGCTACTTTAATACACATCTGGGTGGTTTGGTTGCGGGCACCTAGAGAATCCAGTGTTGCCTAGGATATCCCAGACTACCCATGTGATCATCCTATGGAATGCCACCCAGGATCAAAGAGATCATAAGATTATTCATGCTAGAAACTTTCGTGTGCAGCCACAAGCCATTATGAGCTCTGGCATAGTTGAGTAAGTTGTGTGACCTCTTTCAGTGGTAGGCTAGTAGATGTAGGGGAAAGTAGGTGTAACTGTCTACCCACAGTAAAGAGTTCATGCTTCAGAAAGACTATGTCTCTATCTTCCGATCATGGAGGTGGTCGAGTCTTGTGGGGAAAAGTGTGCAAACCTCTACAAAGTGTATAAACTAATCATGGTTAGTCGTGTCCCCGGTTATGGACATCTTGAGTATCTGGTATTTGAATTATTGATTGATCTCATCACTTTACTTAATGAATTTGTTGGGTTATTAATTTTATTACATGGTAATTTGGGATTGAGTTGGGGAACCTTCTCAATAATGGCATAAACTTGGTAGTTAAATAAAATGTATTCCTTTTGTTGTAGGGAAAAATTAGTTTTATGCAAATGTTAAACTTTGAGCATCCACCAGCCAAATATGCATGTAGTGATAGCTCTTATTTCATCATTTACCTTTACTGTGATCTTGCCAGCATATTCCATGTGCTGACCTACGCAGCTGCAACGTATCATGTTGCAGAATTTTCAGACGAAGAGTAAGGTGCGATAGGTCGTTGTCATGCACTCAGTTTTGCCGTGGAGTTGGATGGACTCATTTATCTTCGAAGCTTCCACAGTTATTTTGATTAGATAGTCTTCAGCCATATTATTGTAATAAGTACTTGTTATGGGACTCTCTCTCGATGTAATAAGTGTGTGATTGAACTCTGTTATAAATCCTCGAGTACTATGTGTGTCAGCAATACCAATCCAGGGACAACACTTAAGCACAGAGACTTCGGTCCATTGGGATCGGGTCGCTATAGGTAAGTATTTCCCTCAGTTATGAAACCAAGGTTATCAATCCAGTAGGAGAAGCAACACTATGTAAACAGCACCCGCACACAAACAACAAAAACTTGCAACCCAACGCTTAAGAAGGGTTGTCAATCCCTCCTTGGCATTGAGATAGATTAAATTGTATGAATTTGATAAATAGATCTAGCAAAAACAAACAATAAAATAAGTAAATAAAAAGCGCAACAAAGTACTTTTTGGATTTTTGGATAAATAGTTCTGAAAATAATATGATAGGAAATAGACTCGGGGGCATAGATTTCACTAGAGGCTTCTCTCGAGAAAATAACATACGGTGGGTAGACAAATTACTATTGAGCAATAGACAGAAAAGCAAATAATTATGATGATATCCAAGGAAATGATCGTGTATATAGGCATCACGTCCAAGATTAGTAGACCGACTCCTGCCTCCATATACTACTATTACTCCCCACATTGACCGCTATCGAGCATGCATCTAGTGTATTAAGTTCATGGAGAAATGGAGTAATGTGATATGATACGTCTCCAACGTATCTATAATTTTTGATTGTTCCATGTTGTTATATTATCATTCTTGGATGTTTTATAATAATTTTATATCATTTTTTGGTACTAACCTATTGACATAGTGCCAAGTGCCAATTGATGTTTTTTGCATGTTTTTTACATCTCAGGAAATCAATACCAAATGAAGTCCAAACGCAGCGAAACTTTTTGTGGTTTTTTTATGGACCAGAAGACATCCAATGGGCCAGAGAAACGCCTGGGGGGTCTCCGCGGCGAGGACAACCCACCAGGGCATGCCTGGAGCCCCAGGCGCACCCTGGTGGGTTGTGCCCACCTCGGGTGTCCCCCGGACTGCCTCTTTACTCTATAAATACCCCAATATTCCAGAAACCCTGGGGGAGTCGACGAAAATCAATTCCAGCTGTGGCAAGTTCCAGAACCACCAGATCCAATCTAGACACCATCATGGAGGGGTTCATCATGTCTCTCTGATGATGCGTGAGTAGTTCTTTGTGGACCTACGGGTCCATAGTTAGTAGCTAGATGGCATCCTCTCTCTTGTTTGATTCTCAATACAATGGTCTCTTGGAGATCCATATGATGTAACTCTTTTTGCTGTGTGTTTGTTGGGATCGGATGAACTTTGAGTTTATGATCAGATCTATCTTTTTATCCATGAAAGTTATTTGAGCCTTCTTTTGATCTCTTATATGCATGATTTCTTATAGCCTCGTATTTCTTCTCCGATATTTGGGTTTTGTTTGGCCAACTTGATCTATTTATCTTGCAATGGGAAGAGGTGCTTTCTGATGGGTTCGATCTTATGGTGCTTGATCCCAGTGATAGAAGGGTAACCGACACGTATGTATAGTTGGTGGTAAGGATAACAAGATGGGGTCTATTTCTACATAAATAGATCTTGTCTAGATCATGTCATCGTTCTTATTGCATTACTCTGTTTCTCCATGAACTTAATACACTAGATGCATGTTGGATAGCGGTCGATGTGTGGAGTAATAGTAGTAGATGCAGGCAGGAGTCGGTCTACTAATCTTGGACGTGATGCATATATAATGATCATTGCCTAGATATCATCATGATTATTTGAAGTTCTACCAATTGCCCAACAGTAATTTGTTCATCCACCATTTGTTATTTTTATTGAGAGAAGCCAGTGAAACCTACGGCCCCGGGTCTCTTCTTTATTATATTTGCCTTTGCGATCTATTTTTATTTGCTTTTATTTTAAAATCTATTAAACCAAAAATACAAAAATACCTTGTTGCGCCTTATTTTATTTGGTGTTCGATCTATGAATATTTACAACTCTCACACGTCCGTTTGCTAATTTCTAGCGCCGTCACCCGAAAAGGATTGACAACCCCTTTTACACGTCAGGCTGTGAGTATTTGTTATTTGTGTGCATGTACTGTTTACGTAGCATTACTTGGTTCTCCTACTAGTTCAATAACCTTGTTCTCATCACTGAGGGAAATACCTACCGTCGTTGTGGTGCATAATCCCTTCTTCTTTGGGGAAATACCAAAGTAGTTCTAGCAGACATCAAAGGGAATTTCTGGCACCGTTGCCGGGGAGACATCATTAACATCTACCAGGTTCCTAATCACAAATCTCATCTCCTTGCAATTTACATTATTTGCCATTTGCCTCTCGTTTTCCTCTCCCCCACTTCACAAAAATTTGCCGTTTTATTCGCCCCCTTTTTCGTTCGCCGTTTTCTCGTCGGATCTATCTTTTGTTTGCAATCATGAGTGATTTCGGTATGGCAGCAATAGATGATGGCCTAACTCCTAAGATTGGACGTATGGGAAATCTAGATGCTAAAACTTTTATCTTAGGGCAAGCGAATGTTATGGGAAAAGAACATATCCAAGATTTTTTCAATTGTGTTGGAAATCTAAGTCTTGATGCTGCCCCTATACTTAGAAATACTAGATCTTATGCGGATGCTATTTCAGCACTAGTTCTGAAACTGGAAAGTTAATTTATCCATACTCATCCTACTTTGCAAAGATTGTTTTTTGAGCTTCCCGTTATAAAGAACCCTAAGGCTAAAAAGTTGGCCACTCTCGTTCTGATGAACGAATTTGACTACATAATACAGGAAGCTAGGGAGATCTTTGATTTTTATGGTATGAATTGTGAAAAGCCCATGATAGATGAAACTCTTTACAATAGTTATTATGCGCTAAGATATTTGCTTGGGGATAATCAAATCTTTGACGGGAATCTCAAAAAGGATGTCCCCATTTTTGATGCAATCCAACAAGTTTTCAATAATGTTAATCAACATTACTCTTGGATTGTTGCCGGAAATCAAAGAGGTTATGATGATCAGAAACTTAATAGTGCTAAGGTTTCTATGGATAATATGTTCTATGTTGTTTTTACGAAACCTCATGACAAAAATATCTCTAAGGAAATTAAGAAGAAGGATGACAAAACTTAGATCCTTGCTTTATGCCTAGCTAGGGGCGTAAAAAGATAGCACTTGTTGGGAGGTAACCCAATGAATACAATTTATTTCTGCTTTTTTGCTTTCTATTATTGAGTGTTTGCAAATTATGCTACTGTTATGATTGTGTTTTTTGTGTTTTAGTTAGTGTTTGCGCCCAGTAAAGCCTTTAGGATCTTCTTGGGTGATAGTAGATTTGATCTTGCTGAAAAACAGAAACTTTTGTGCTCACGAAAAAAATTCTCATTTTTAACAGGAGCATGATAAAATACCAATTCATTTTTCAAAAGATTAATATACAAATTTCTCAGGCCATCCTACTTTTTCAGATTTTTTGGAGTAACAGAAGTATTCGAAATATCCAGATTGCTACAGACTGTTCTATTTTAATAGATTCTATTTTCTTTGCGTTGTGTGCTTATTTTGATGATTCTGTGGTTTTCTTTCAAGAGTGTTTGCCATATAAAAGTTGGAATACAGTAGATATAATGCAATAATACAATATGAATAGGTTTCAATAGTACTTATAGTAGTGATTTTCTTTCTTATACTAACGGATCTCACGAAGGTTTTGTTGAGTTTTGTGTGACTAAAGTTTTCAAGTTTTGGGTGATGTTACGATGGATGATGGAATAAGGAGCAAGAAGAGCCTAAGCTTGGGGATTCCCATGGCACCCCAAGCTATTATCCAAAGAGAAGCAAGCAACTAGAATTGGGGATGCCCGAGTGGCATCCCTGTTGGGGAACGTAGCATAAATTCAAAATTTTCCTACGTGTCACCAAGATCAATCTATGGAGTCATCTAGCAACTAGGGAGGATTGGATCTACATACCCTTGTAGATCGCGCGCGGAAGCGTTCAAGAGAACGGGGTTGATGGAGTCGTACTCGTCGTGATTCAAATCACCGATGATCCTAGCGCCGAACGGACGGCACCTCCGCCTTCAACACACGTACGGAAGGGAGACGTCTCCCATGCCTTGATCCAGCAAGGAGGAGGGAGAGGTTGATGGAGATCCAGCAGCACGACGGCGTGGTGGAAGTAGCGGGATTCCAACAGGGCTTCGCTAAGCGCTGCGGGAGGAGGGAGATGTGTCACGGGAGGGAGAGGGAGGCGCCAGACCTTAGATTGGTTTGCTCCTCCTTTTTCCCCACTATATATAGGGCCAAGGGAGAGGGGGAGGCGCAGCCCTTGCCCCTTCCTCCAAGGAAGGGTGCGGCCAAGGGTGGGGAGGAGTCCATCCTCCCCAAGGCACCTCGGAGGTGCCTTCCCCCTTTAGGACTCTCCCCTTTTTCCTCTCTCTTGGCGCATGGGCCTCTTGGGGCTGGTGCCCTTGGCCCATATAGGCCAAGGCACACCCCCTATAGCCCATGTGGCCCCCGGGGCAGGTGGCCCCACCCGGTGGACCCCCGGGACCCTTCCGGTGGTCCCGGTACAATACCGATGACCCCGAAACTTGTCCCAATGGCCGAAATAGCACTTCCTATATATAATTCTTTACCTCCGGACCATTCCGGAACTCCTCGTGACGTCCGGGATCTCATCCGGGACAACGAACAACTTTCGGGTTACCGCATACTAATATCTCTATAACCCTAGCGTCACCGAACCTTAAGTGTGTAGACCCTACGGGTTCGGGAGACATGCAGACATGACCGAGACGTTCTCCGGTCAATAACCAACAGCGGGATCTGGATACCCATGATGGCTCCCACATGTTCCACGATGATCTCATCGGATGAACCACGATGTCAAGGACTTAATCAATCCCGTATACAATTCCCTTTGTCTATCGGTATGTTACTTGCCCGAGATTCGATCGTCGGAATCCAATACCTAGTTCAATCTTGTTACCGGCAAGTCTCTTTACTCGTTCCGTAACACATCATCCCGTGATCAACTCCTTGGTCACATTGCGCATATGATGATGTCCTACCGAGTGGGCCCAGAGATACCTCTCCGCTTACACGGAGTGACAAATCCCAGTCTCGATTCGTGCCAACCCAACAGACACTTTCAGAGATACCTGTAATGCACCTTTATAGTCACCCAGTTACGTTGTGACGTTTGATACACCCAAAGAATTCCTACGGTATCCGGGAGTTGCACAATCTCATGGTCTAAGGAAATGATACTTGACATTAGAAAAGCTTTAGCATACGAACTACACGATCTTTGTGCTAGGCTTAGGATTGGGTCTTGTCCATCACATGATTCTCCTAATGATGTGATCCCGTTATCAACGACATCCAATGTCCATGGTCAGGAAACCGTAACCATCTATTGATCAACGAGCTAGTCAACTAGAGGCTTACTAGGGACATGGTGTTGTCTATGTATCCACACATGTATCTGAGTTTCCTATCAATACAATTATAGCATGGATAATAAACGATTATCATGAACAAGGAAATATAATAATAACCAATTTATTATTGCCTCTAGGGCATATTTCCAACAATCCCCTCTTTCTTCTAACAACCATCGGTATTTTACTCGAAGCTATATTTTTATTCGTCACATACTATGAGTTTTGCTTGGAGCATCTTGTTTGATATGAGTCTTTGCTTGTTTTACTTTTTTGTTTTAGTCTTGAATCTTTCTGCACACACTTGTTTGAGAGAGCCTAAATTATTCCATGACTTGTTAGAATTGCTCTCTATGCTTCACTTAAATTGTAACACCCATGATGTGGCTATATCTCCCACGTGTCGGGGCACGACTTAGAGGCATAGCCGCATGGTACGTTTGTCGCAAGAGGGGTAATCTTCACACAATCCCATGTACTGAATAAGAAAGGGATAAAGAGTTGGCTTACAATCGCCACTTCACACAAATACAAGTTAAACATACATCATCTAGAATACAATCAAGGTCCGTCTACGGAACCAAAACAAAAGAAGACAACCCCAATTGCTAGATCCCCGATCGTCCCAACTGGGCTCCACTACTGTCAAAAGGAAACAAGACAAAACAACGACCAAGGTCTTCATCGAGCTCCTCCTTGAGCTCGGTTGCGTCACCTGCACTGATATCGTCAGCACCTGCAACTGTTTGGAAGTATATATGAGTCACGAGGACTCAGCAATCTCACACCCTCGCGATCAAGACTATTTAAGCTTATGGATAGGATAGGGGTAATGAGGTGGAGCTGCAGCAAGCACTAAGCATATATGGTGGCTAACATACGCAAATAAGAGCGAGAAGAGAAGCAATGCACGGTCGAGAAGCTATAATGATCAAGAAGTGATCCTGAAACTACTTACGTTCAAGCATAACACGAGACCGTGTTCTCTTCCTGGACTCCGCCGAAAAGAGACCATCACGGCTACACACGCGGTTGATTCATTTTAATTAAGTTAAGTTTCAAGTTCTCTACAACCGGACATTAAAAAATTCTCATCTGCCCATAACCGCGGGCATGGCTTTCAAAAGTTCAAAACCCTGCAGGGGTGTCCCAACTTAGCCCATCATAATCTCTCACGGTCGACGAAGGATATTCCTTCTCCCAGGAAGACCCGATCAGACTCGGAATCCCGGTTACAAGACATTTCGACAATGGTAAAACAAGACCAACAAGACCGCCCGATGCGCCGACATCCCGATAGGAGCTGCACATATCTCATTCTCAGGGAAACACTGGATAAGCTAAGCATACAGGTACCAACATAACCTAAGTTGCCAAGGGACGGTCCCGCACGGTGCTCTGGTTCGGACCAACACTTAGACAAGCACTGGCCCGGGGGGTTAAAATAAAGATGACCCTTGAGTCTATAGAACCCAAGGAAAGGTGATAGGTTGTTAGGCAAATGTAAAACCAAGGTTGGGCCTTGCTGGAGGATTTTTATTCAAAGCTAACTGTTAAGGGGTTCCCATAACACCCAACCGCGTAAGGAACACAAAATCAAGGACATAACACCGGTATGATTGAAACTAGGGCGGCAATAGTGGAACAAAACACCAGGCATAAGGCCGATCCTTCCACCCTTTACCAAGTATATAGATGCATTAATTAAATAAGAGATAATAATGATATCCCAACAATAACCATGTTCCAACATGGAACAAACTTCATCTTCACCTGCAACTAGCAACGCTATAAGAGGGGCTGAGCAAAAGTGGTACCATAGCCAAACAACGGTTTGCTAGGAAAGGTGGGCTAGAGGCTTGACATGGCAAAATGGGAGTCATGATATAGAAAGTGGTAGGTATCATGGCATAGCGAAAGAGCGAGCAACTAGCAAGCAAAGATAGAAGTGATTTCGAGGGTATGGTCATCTTGCCTGCAAAGTTCTCCGAGTTGACGAAAACTTGATCCTCGTAAGCGTACTCAACAGGTTCCTCGATCACGTACTCATCTCCCAGATCTACCCAAGGCAAGAACACAAGCAAAGGACCAACAATCAATCATGGTGCAATGTGCAAGCAACATGATGCAAAACATGGCATGATATGCGAGATGTGATATGCGATACATATGCGTGCTTCGGAAGGGAAAGATTGAACTAGACCTCAACTTGGGAAACCAAGTGTGCCACTGGAAATATGAGATGATTTCGGTCAATATCGATATAAAGATCACCGGAATCGGATGCACGGTTTGCAAATGGCAAGCAAAACAAGAATGGCACAATTCTGCGATTAACAGCACGATGCCATCTAGAATGCAACAAGAAACTAAGCTACTGCACTCCAACATAGCAACAAGGCACATGATAGTGATCTACTCAAGATGCTTGACAAAACATGAACACTGAGCTACGGCTAAATCACGCAAGAGCAAGTTCAAACAAGCATGGCAAAAGTGCAAAAGATATCAGCATGACAGACTTAGTGAAAATACTAACATGCCAGGAATTAACATCAGGAAGCAATGTTTAGAGCAAGCAAACAATATGCTACAGGAACAGAACATAACACACAAAGGCATGGCATGAATCTAATCAAAGCATAGAACAAAAGTCCCGTACTGACCATAAGCCAAAAATTATCAGAAGATATGATGGCACCCACGTAAACATAGCAAGTTTCGTAACAGATTCAGACTTAGCAGAAAACTGAGCATGGCAAAAACAGAGTTACGAAGTCAACTTTGCGAGCTCGATTCACTCAACACAAGACATTGCATGACAAGATAAGCATACTACCAGCAATAAGACATGATCATGAAGCTAACCAAAGCAAGAACAAGCTCATAGCATGCATGGATCAACTACAACAACCTTGGGAAAATTGATTAACACGTAAACAATCTGCAAGGAACATTTTATAGCAAAAGTAGAGCAAGATTAAGTCATGCTAGGGCACTCCATAATTGCAAATAGGGGCATGTATGTGTAGATAATAACCATATGTAAAAATCATCCTTAATGAAGATACTCAAAACAAGCATGGATCACTCTATAGCATCATGGATACATGGCATAAAAATAACAGCAGAGCAATGACTTAGTAAAATTCGAAGTCCCGGAAATCAGCAATATCATGAGAGCTACTTTGCATGCTTGTGCTAGTCACCACAAAGATCACAAAAATACATGGCATACACCCCTGTAAATATGGCATGGCATAGCCCAAAACACATGTAGAGCTCATGCCCATATGCAGCACACAACAAATGTAGCAAAAATGACAAATGCTCATACTCTGCTAAGAATCAGTATCTAACATTTTATAGCACTCTTGCATCAACGATTTGGGCAACAAGATGGACTCAAACAAGCATGGCACAATGGAACAAAATGAAGAGCACATCCTGTTGAACATTTTGATATATCATGCATGCAAAACGGATCTACGGATGAGGATTTATGGCATGTTGAACATGGCTATAAAATGTGAGGGAAAAAGGCTTAGAGATATTTCGGGGTCAACCTCAGAGAAACGGGACGAGGGGAATCTAGGACGGGCAGATCCGGGCACTCCATTTGGTTCGGGGGCGATGGCGATCCGGGATGGCGGTGTCCCGATCTGGACGAGACAGAGGATGCCGGTCGTGGTTGAGCTCGCCGGAGCTTTGGCGGAGGGCGGCGATTGCGGGGAGGCCGTGGCCATCCAAATCCGGCCATGACGATGGGGCACAGCTCGGCGGCGACGAAGGGTGGCGAAGGCGGCGGTGCGGGCGGTGGGGCTGACCGGCAGGGCGCGGGGTCCGGCTCCGGCGAGGTCGCCGGCCGGTAGGAGGATGAGGCGGCGGCCGTTGCCCGTGGGGGTGCGCGCGCATGCGTGCGGTGGAGGCAATGGCGAGGCGAGGGGCGGCGCAGAGCGAACGGCGGCGGTGATCCGGCAAGGAGTTCGCCGGCGGCGAGCGGCGGCGGAGGCACTTCGGGCGCGGGCGGTGGACGGGCTCGTGCGGGCCCGTTCTGGGTCCCGCGGGCCGCGCGGTGGGAGGAGAGAGAGGCGCGGTGAGGTGGCAACGCCGGATTGGCTGCGCCGGCGCGATTCGCTGAGGTGGCAGCCTCCCATTGGTTCGGGCGACATGGCTGAGGGCGGCGGACATGTTCGACGCGGCGCGGACGCGTCCGGACGCGCAGAGGAGGAGGAGGTTAGGGTTTGTACTGCGCGAAAAATGGAAGAGGAGGTGTTTATATAGGTAGAGGGAGGCAGGAGTGTCCAAATGGAGTGCGGTTTTCGGCCGCGCGATCGTGATCGAACGGCCGAAAGGATGGAGGGGGTTTGGATGGGTTATTGGGCCACTTTAGAGGGGTGTTGGGCTGCAACACACACGAGGCCTTTACGATTCCTCGGTTAACCGTTGGAGTATCAAACGGACTCCAAATGGCACGAAACTTGACAGGCGGTCTACCGGTGGTGTACCAAGGCCGCTTGGCTAATCTCGGTCCAACCCGAGAAAGTTCAACACCCGCTCACGAAAAGAGACAAAAGGGGGCGCCGGAGGACGTAGGAGTGTCGGATTGCAAAATGGACAACGGGGAAAAAATACTCGGATGCATGAGACGAACACGAATGCAAATGCGATGCACATGATGACATGATAGGAAATGCATGACATGAAGAAAATGCAAAACGAAAAACAAAAACCCAACCATGAAGGGAATCTCATATCGCATCTCCGGAAAAGGCAAGATTCGGAGTTACAAATATGGAAAGTTGTATCCGGGGCGTTACAACACTCCACCACTATGAGAGGATCTCGTCCCGAGATCTAGGATGGCATCGGAGGGGAAAGGAAGAGGAAGATAAGAGATAAAACTAAGTTACTTCTTTGACAAACGAGTGAAACCAAAGAACCCTGAAAGGTTGAACAACTTGAAAGAAAGAATACAACAAAGATGAACAAAGTTGAAAAACACTCCGGTTAAATGGATAAGCAAAGGAAATAACATGATCTTGGGGAAAACAAGATAATTGGTCGAAGGGAGCAACATCACAATGCCTCTGGAAGAAATGAAAGAATGGAATGGAATGAACGGAGGGAAACAAGATCTTGAGAGAGAACGCTTACAAAAAAATGCTAGAACGGAGTTGTTGGATTATCAACAAGGAAAGCATAAGCTTGATGTGGGCTTATGGAAAACACGTCGAAATCTTGAGGTGAAATTCTGCCACTAGCAAAAACAATAGATTGGATTGATATCAACAAGGAGATGAAAACTCCTTCATCGAGATGAGAAGCGGAAATTGGATCATAGATAAGCACCATAATGGCAAAATTCCCAATGGAAGGCTTTAGGTGAAATCTATACACTACAAAAAATACACTTGCATGATGACACGTGTTTGTCACAGTAGGTAGAATTTTCTATCATGCATGTACATCCATGACGATTTTATGACAGAATCAAGATAGTCATACCTGTGTTGTCATAGAATTGTTCCATGACATTACCAAAATTATCATCACAGAAGTGTCCACTTCCATGATGATAAATCCCGCGTCACAGAAGTGCTTTCGTCAAGGGTGACCGACACGTGGCATCCACCGTAACGGAATGCCGTTAAGCTATCGGGTCGGGTTTTGGATCCGATAACCCGTTAACAGCCCCGACCAATGGGGATTTTCCACATGTAAAATCATCATTGGCTGGAGGAAACATGTGTCAGCTCATCGTTGGGACAGATGTCATCCACTCATTGGACAGAAGGCGCCTATGATACGTCGACACATGGCACAGCCCAACAGAGGCCCATTCCTGTGAAAAGGCCGGCCTGTTTGATTTGGTCAAAAGGTGGCGGGCCGGCCCATGTAAAGCCTGTTAACGGCCTGTTCGCATATAGCCCATTTACAACCCGCTAACCCAAGGCCCGTTACGCCCTATCCGAATTAGGCCTAGTAGCGTCATCTGGGCCACCCAATATGATTCCAGCCCGTTTTCACTTCTGGCCCATGTATGGCCCATGACGTCTTTCGGCCCATATGAGGCCCTATGTAACTCTTGGCCTATTAACGGCCCATGGTGAAACTGGCCTGTAATGAACAGTGTATCACTTTACACCCATTAACGGCCCGTGGTGAAACTGGCCCATAATGAACAATGTATCACTTTATACCCATTAACGGCCCGTTATTTCGTTGGGCCATTTCCAGCCCATGTTATCTTTCGGCCTTCTCAGAGCCCATTTATTCTTGGGCTCATTTCCAGCATTCATTTACTTACGACCCGTTACTGTCATTTTCTGCTTGTGGGCCAAATTCAGCCCATGGTTACAGTCGGCCCGTTTGTGGTCCGTTAATACGTTGGGCCGTTTTCATAGCGTCATCAAATACGGCCTATTAACGATGGCCCGTTATGGTCGGCCCATGAACAGACGATTCCAACTCTAGCCCATTTATGACCATAATGCGGCCTATTATTGGCCCATGTCTGGCCAATCGATCGTACTGCCCGTATAAGGCCCATTGATGATACGGCCCGTATAAGGCCCATTGATGATACGGCCCGTAGAAGGCCCATTGTTTCTATGGCCCGTAGAAGGCCCACTGTTTCTACGACCCGTAGGAGGCCCAGTGTCACTACAGTAAATATTAGCCCATGGTTATTGTGGCCTAGTTTTAAAAAATAGGTTATTGCAGCCACTAGCAAACCGCGGAAAAAGAACTGCAATGACTACAAGCAAACAAATAAACAAGACAACAAGGAAATAAATAAGCAAGCAACTTACGCTAGGCTATCACGGCTATCACACATATTACATCCACTGGGCATCAAAGTTCGCCACCAGTGCAAATAAACGCGCCAACAAAAGAATATACAAAACTGAGAGCACTTCAGAAGGCACTAGGCCTGGCCAGGTCGGGCCCCCCAAATAGCTGAAGAAGTTGAGTAGACCTCAGTTGTGTCAACGATAGATGCATCAACACTAGATTTTAGGCATGATGGTGCGCACGGCAGTTCTCTGACATCTTCATTGCATCTTTGACTTCAAGTCGGAGCTGAGCTGAAGCAAGCCTTTCCGCTTTAAGTTGAGACTGAAGAAGTCGAACTGATTGAGGCAGCGACTGCACAGAGGTTGTCTCACACCTGCTGGTGAGTAGCTTCAACTCACTGTCTTCATCAAGACAGGACCTTGGGGTCATCTCACTGTCCTCAAGATGGTTTGGCTCACTATCTTCCCTAAAGTTCTGCCTGGCGTAAGAGATACGAGTCTGAAAGAGAAACAAGGAGACACGTAACAGGTTTCACAATTATATAAGCAAATAAATGGATCTGTTCTGCATAAGGAACATGTTTTTACAACTACAATTTGAAACTGGTAGTTATTGCAAACATCCAATCAGATGTAAACAGCAAAGCAAACAGCAGTGGAGGAAATGATGCCTATCCAAATCTATACTAGAACAAAGTTTGAAGGCTTGAGAAGGATGAACTTACATTACATGTTAACACGGGCTGGACAAAGCCCTTCTCCATGTTGATGGAAGGATAATTCAATAAATTCCCCAAAGAAAATTCTTTATAAGCGTTGCCATTATTCTACATTTTGCAAAGAGTAAATATAGATCAAATAATATTGGAAGAAACAGAGGATAATGAAGCTCAGGTGCAGACTGATGATACATAATCAAATAGCAATTAATTAAGTACAGCGTTACAAGGCAAAAGGGAGAGAGGTACTGACAAGAGCAATGCAGAGCCCATTATTGTTTTGAGATCGTATGATCCTTTGAGCAAGGAGATTCATCTGAAATTAGTTTTCATACAAGAGAGAAGGTAAGGCACAAGCAGAAATTTAGGAGTTCAAATTTTGAATTGATATCATAGACAGTACCTGACACTGGGCTCCCAGCAGTTCTAATAGGGGTTTGGCCACTGGAGTAGGGGTAAAGTGTGGTACAGTTGGGTCTGTGTTTTCTGTGGCTGTTGATCTATCTGATTTAACAAGTATCACTACCTTTTCCAAATACCTAGTTTGTACTCCTTGAGGATCTACACTCACCCTCTTCCTTTTGGACATCTATTACGAAAGAACAACATTTGACTGGAAAAACATAGTGTGATGACACATGGAATAGGTACAGAAAATGGATAGGTATGGCATATACTCATATATGATGCTTAAACTAAGCAGATGGTGTAACAAAGTAGAAGTAATGCAACAGGTCAGATGCAAAATATGTGCGACCAATACAACTTTGCAAAGTTAGAGCAAGCACCTTCATGGGTGAATAAGATAGGCCATCCTCCACCATGCCAAGTTTGTTAGCCAGTGGATCGTTCCGCAACATTCCTCTCGTGCGCCCATTCTCATATTCATTTTGATAATGTTCAATATCTGACATGCACGAAAACATAAAAACAAGTGAGATTTTCTTTGTAATGCAGAAGTGATTCTAATCCAAAGTTGCCTCCCTGTAAACCCCTTTGTGCTGTCTCTGCAATTCTTTTAAAAGATGCCATGCATGCTGTAATTTGTTATGTGCATTAATATAATGTGGCCTACTACTCAAAATATGAGAGCTCCAGAAGTGATGACACTTCGCAGGTGATAGCTTCAACATATAGTAAAGAAGAACAAGTCGACCTGACCTGACAGATTCAAAATATACTAAGGGAGAACAACTCGACCTGACCAGTCGACCGCAAGAGAAGAGTATCATCTTAAAGAAGAGCAGAAGAGCAAGCAGATTGAAGATATTACAAGTCTTTCAATACAATGTCGGTTGGCCACCCATGATGAACCAGAGCGCACAGAGAAATACTATTCTTTCCGGTCTCTCCATATGTGGCTCACATGCATTTTGAAACTAAAGTAGGAACATTTAGCTAACCAATTAAACATCTCTCAGTTTTACTAATATCAGCAATAATATCATATATGAATTTGTACAACTAAGCTTGTTTAGCTCGATGGGTGGAGCAGTGCTATTATGACACGAACCACGTAGGCTGATTGTGGTCATCATAAAATGGGGAAAACATAAGCATGATGAGTACAGTGTTGACCGTGGCAGTGGGATGGCAGATCTGAAGCTGCAAACCGCGCAAAGGGTAGTTAGCAACCGATGTTTCCTTTGAAATAACAACTAAGATTTGGTATGGACAAGAAAGTATGGTCAACAAGTGACAAAGAAATGCAATTATGTTGTCTCTCTATATGTCGCGACATGCATTTGGAAACTCAAGTGGGACCTTTAGCTAACCAATTAAATGTGGCGGTTAACTAATATCAGTATCATATCACAATCATATTTGAACAACTAAGCTTTCGAATTCTGAGTGTTGTGTTGTTTAGCTTGAAGGGTGGAGTAATGCTAGTACGACAGAAAGCACCTATGCAGATCATAGTAGATTAGATAAAAGGGGAAACCCCTAAGCATCAAAAGAAAAATCAGGAAAGTGGAACTAGTTGGACCAGTGGGTGGCGCAGATGCTTTTCGAAACGAATATAGGAACATTAGGTGACCAATTAAACGTTCTCTGTTTTAGTGATATGAGCATCATATCAGATTCGTATTTCAACACGTAAGCTTTGGGTTGAGGTCTTGAGGAGCAGTGCTAGCATGACACGAAGCACCTACGATGATGGTAGTGAATATAAAGGGGGGAAACCATAAGCTTTACGAGTATAGTGCCCGTGCCATGGCGGATCTGAAGGTGCAAACCGGACAGAGCTACTTCACAACCAATGTTTGCTTTCAACTAGCCACTACGATTTGGTACGGACAAGAAAAGTACAGTAAACAAATTACGATCTATTTTTCGGGTGAGATCAATAACTTAAGCACATATGGAAGAGTACCACCTCTCTTCCGATGTCGTGTAGGCCTATGTTGATACGTTGAGGGTGCTGCGGGTGTGATGGCTGTCGGCGGCGGGGAAGAAGACTTTAGACGACAGACGGCCGGGTCGGGGGATATATCTTGTTGCCGTGGACGAGGCGGTCGTAGGAGCGGCAACGGTAAGGTGGACGACGACGCTGATGAAGCGAGAGGAGGCGATGAAAGGATCCTGGTCCAGCGCCGTGGATGAGAGACGTCCATCTCTTGAAGTGGACGACGGGGTAGGGGTAGCGACTCCGGCAAGGTGGAGGATGGGGTGGCGGACGGAGGAGGCTGGCCGCAGTGCGGAGGTTGTCGTGACGCCGACGATGTATGAATGGGGAAATGGAGGGGAGGGGGATCTCAAACTTTGGGACGCGCTTCTCTGAAATGGGGGAAAGTTACGAACTTATCCCCCGTTTAAAATTTCGGACATCGCGTCGGTTGGGGATAAGACGGTAATCTCGCATCTCCCAAATATTTGCCGGTAACTATTTCGGGCGAGGAGAGGGTGTTTTTCCGCCCACGGTTGGCGCCCACGGTGTATGAACGGGGCTGACGGGTAGGGCGGTTGTGTCACGTCTGATGGAAGTTACACATCTGCCCCTATTTAAAATATTAGCCTAAATCAATTTCGGACGAGGAGAGTTTGTTTTGCTGCCCACCGTGTATGAATGGGGAAATGGAGGAAGAGACACATGTCTTTCGGACGATCTTGAATCAAATGTGTTTTGCCGCCCATGTTTGGCGCCCACCGTGTCTGAATGGGCTCAGAGGCCGTCGTGTCACGTCTGATTGAAGTTACTAGTCTACCCCTATCGACAACAGTGTAAATCCGGTCGATAAGGATGTCAAGTGTTAGGGGTAGATAGTAATTTCCATCTCGCAAACACTTGCTTCGGGCAGCCCACAAATTATAGTGGGTGTTTAGCCGCTTTGTTCAAAACTTGGGAGAATTAGCATTCATGTTTGCCCTGGGAACTGGCAAACTAAATTCAAATCCAATTTGTATTTGATTACGAATATCCATAGATAATTATACGTTTTGTTATTTATTTCTTCAAAACCACAACAAAGATTTATTCCACCTTTATATATGATTATGATTTAGAAATGTCGTGTTCTTCGAATTCAGTAGGTTGGATACACTCTGAGTCAAACAGTTATTTCATCCAATACAATATGCTCACACGAAAAACAGTTCACCTTATGTCAATCATACAAGTACTGAGGATTACCTCGCCTAAAAAATTCGGATCATTACAACACATGAACATAGGGGGTCTTGCAACATAATCCATTCAGAGACATGACACAACATGCAAGTACAATAATATAATGACAATTTCAATTGGTATCTAAAGAGGAACCGGGATTACCTTGGGCTTCAGATAGCAGAAACAGCAGGACCTCCTACGTCTTCAAATGCAACATTCTTACTTCCTCCAATTCTTGGGTTGCTTGCATAATGCGTGCCGCTAATTCCGTAATTTCCAGCCTCAAGATAAAGATTACCTCATTCATGGCAGACACACCATCTCTTTCTGCCTCTAGTAGAGCCTCAAGCACTATAATATATGTGCTCAGACTGCTCTTCGGGGGTGTTGCCTCTGAATTGCTACCATCTGGTAACATGGATGGCGCACTGCTTCCACAAATTGATTCTGGGGTTGTACATTGTGTCCTAGTGTGAACGGCATCCTGAAAGGTTTCCGCTGGACGTCAGTACGAGATAGTTATCATATGATCCAGGCAGTAAGCTTACATGGTAAATGACGGACGAATTATTGCCGAGCATGGCAAACTATATTTAAATGGTTCAAAGCAGCATCAGCCAAAAAGAAATTAAAATGGTAAGATGAAACTAGGGATGTAAGTGGCAAATAAACGACATCCGCCAGTCCCATCTAGTTAGTTTTTGCTACCTCCCTAGTTCATTTTCCTCAAAAAACAAAAACTCTTTTGAACTATCATACCACTAGTGGACTTTAATCGGGATTAAACTGAACCCAATTGACATCCCTAGTTGAAAGGGAGTGTACAACCGCTATATTTAAGTTGCCAAGGCATCTAAGCAGTTGAAATAATCTGAGAAAGCACTTAATAGTGTGGCCTCATATAAACTATGAAGACAGTCTTGTGATGAAGTTGAGAGGAAAAGTTAAGGACTCAAATGAAATAGGCATGCATTTCTTTACGATAGTACAGAGGGCACTGCTGACATATTGGCCAACTCAGGTATAGCTTAACAACAAATAAGTATTCGAATGAAGCAATACAGCAAAGCAGACAACTGAACTATTTGTAATTTGGTAGGATTACACGTTGAGGGCACAAGCCAAGAAAGCAGCACACTCGCATTACATTTCACATGTACTAAAACACATTGGCTTACCATATGTTGCTGTGAAGCCTAGCTGCTGTTGCAATGTTCTTTGAAGATATCGTTAGCATCCCGTGGTTGCAAATCTAGTTGTTCTAGTTTATTCTGCACCATCTATTTAGGTAAAATTAATTTTAATCGCATGCACTGGTCCGAATTGATCATCAATGGTTCATCTAAACTAATGAAAGAAGGGTGTGTGCATACACGACAATATATCTGCTTCCCTCTATTTTTATGCTTGTTCGAGGTGCCAGCCCCAAAAGAACAAATATTTTGCTTGATGGGTTTGGCAGCTCCATAATTAATAGAAGCATCAAATTAGTCATGTAACTTGGGAAGATCAAGAACACACAAACAAGTAATGAACATAGGCTCGGAGAAGTGATGTAATAGCTAGCATCAAAAAATGTAGGGTAAAACGAACAAAAAGCAGCGGAACCACATGCTAGTTTGCTTATGTGTAATTAAGCATAGAGAACATTAAGCAGTCTGATGGAACCAACAGGTGGCATCAGAACAAAACTAAAGCATATTAACTATATGTGCACTGGTATGTAATTTAGCACATGTAACATGTTCACTGCCAGAAGTATGGCCCTACAGGTGCAAGCAGAATAACACGTCTCATGAAAAACTGAATGATGCCCTAAAGAAATTCAAAGGTACGTTGCTTATGCTAGGAAAGTGAACGTAGGCACCGGCCGTTGGATAATAGTACCTGATTCTCGGCGGCGTATGGGTATCGTTGTCATACTTGATAGCTAAGGATCGTCGATGGTGCTCGTGTTGCGGTTGAGTTTGGGCCGGCTGTCACCGTCGCTGAAGCGGCTCCGGTGCTACGGTTGCAGCACCTGTCGACATACAAGAAAGCTCATCTGTGGTAAGTGAACAGTTGCACGATAAAGAGAAAAACCGAAGGAGTACAAATCGAAATAACCTGATGAGGCTGCGGCATCGGTAAAGCAGGGCCGGTGGAGTTGAATATGGCGTCCGTGGAGCGAGTCCGATGCAGTGGACGAAGGCTTCGGCGGGCGCGTTGTACAGTGCTTTCAGTGAGGCGATCTGTTGCGGTGGATGAGGGCTTATATGAAGGGCCAGCGAAGGGGCGGACAAGGGAGTCAGTTGCTGAAGCAGATCCGGTGCGGTGGACGAGGGCGCCGGTTAAGCAGATCCGGTGCGGTGGACCATGATGGCGGTCAAGGAGATCTGGAGCAGTGGACAAGCCAGTCGCTGAAGCGGCTCCGGTGAAGTGGTGAGTTGGCAGTTGGGGGTTCCAAGGTGCGAAAGGTAGATCCGGCGGGGTGTGAGGTCCACCGCTGCGGCGGAGGACTAGATTCGGCGGCTTGTTGTGGTTGGGGGGTCGAGGAGGGGAAGGGGAGGGGCTCTGGGGAAGAATGTTGGGGGCAAAGAGGGGAAAACAATGGAGTTACCAAAGCAGTCCTTTTCTGTTCATGTGGCAGGGGTAAAACAGGAATATTGTAGGGCTAAACTTTCGGGCGCGTGATATTTCGATGTGAGCGGGAAGTTTGAAAGCTTTTGGCGCCTAAAATTATAAGTATTCCGCTCTTGTACGGCCGACTATGATATCATGGCCGACAATTTGTTTGTTTTGCATGCAAAAAAATGTGCAAGTTTTGAAAATCAATGTCTCCAACTCGAAACTTAGATTGTCCATTCAATTCAAATATGGATCATTGAGCTACTACAAGCAAATACAATCATATGGTCCAATTCAAATGAAATTCCAAATTTGTTTATCCTAAATATGATGACAAAAGCAAAAATGTGTATGTGTATGAATAAAGTGGATGATTATAAAGTTTGAACATGCCCGTATGTGTATATCTCTAGGTTTGATATATGAATTTGAAATCATGAAATCCCGGCTTAAAAATGTGCCTCCGTTTAAATGAATTGCAAAAGCTAATGATGGAATCGAATTCCAAAATTCCAATCTTAGGTTTGTAATTCTGGTACATCAAGGTATATCACGCATGTTCAAAAGTGTCATTATCTCATAGTACAAACTGTGAAACAAATTGATCAACCATTGTAGGACCGAAAGTATGCCTAAAGGGGGGGTGATTAGACTACTTGACCAATTAAAAATCTATCCTTTTCCCAATTTTAGTCTTTGGCAGATTTTAGCTATCTTAGCACAAGTCAAGCAATCTTAACACAATTCAAGCAAGCATGCAAAGAGTCTATGAGCAGCGGAAAGTAAAGCATGCAACTTGCAAGAATGTAAAGGGAAGGGTTTGGATAATTCAAACGCAATTGGAGACACGGATGTTTTTGTCATGGTTCCGATAGGTGGTGCTATCATACATCCATGTTGATGGAGACTTCAACCCACGAAGGGTAACGGTTGCGCGAGTCCACGGAGGGCTCCACCCACGAAGGGTCCATGAAGAAGCAACCTTGTCTATCCCATCATGGCCATCGCCCACGAAGGACTTGCCTCACTAGCGGTAGATCTTCACGAAGTAGGCAATCTCCTTGCCCTTACAAACTCCTTGGTTCAACTCCACAATCTTGTCGGAGGCTCCCAAGTGACACCTAGCCAATCTAGGAGACACCACTCTCCAAGAAGTAACAAATGGTGTGTTGATGATGAAATCCTTGCTCTTGTGCTTCAAATGATAGTCTCCCCAACACTCAACTCTCTCTCACAGGATATGGATTTGGTGGAAAGAAGATTTGAGTGGAAAGCAACTTGGGGAAGGCTAGAGATCAAGATTCATATGGTGGGAATGGAATATCTTGGCCTCAACACATGAGTAGGTGGTTCTCTCTCAGAAAATGTGTATTGGAAGTGTAGGTATGTTCTGATGGCTCTCTCCACGAATGAAGAGTGGGTGGAGGGGTATATATAGCCTCCACACAAAAACTAACCATTACACACAATTTACCAATCTCGGTGAGACCGAATTGAGAAACTCGGTCGGACCGATTTGGCAAACCTAGTGACCGTTAGGATTTTCGGTGGGACTAAGATGCAACTCGGTAGGACCGATATGGTTAGGGTTAGGGCATAACATAATCTCGGTGTGACCGATTACGCAAACTCGGTGGGACCGATTTTGGTAATAAGCTAACCAGAGAGTTGGTCAGGTAAACTCGGTGGGACCGATTTTCTCATTTTTGTGGGACCAAAATGTTACAAAAGGGAAACAAAGAGTTTACATTGCAATCTCGGTGGGACCGATCGCTCATCTCGGTAGGACCGAAACGTTACGAATGGAAGCAGAGAGATTACAACCCCATCTCGGTGTGACCGAGATCCCTATCGGTGAGACCGATTTGCCTAGGGTTTGTGGCAGTGGCTATGACATATGAACTCGGTGGCACCGGATAGAAAGAATTGGTGGGGCCGAGTTTAACTTTTGGTTTAGGTCATATGTGGATGTGGGAAGGTAGTTGAGGGTTTTGGAGCATATCACTAAGCACTATGAAGCAAGAACCTCATCAAGCAACACCTCATCCCTCCTTGATAGTATTGGCTTTTCCTATAGACTCAATGTGATCTTGGATCACTAAAGTATAAAATGTAGAGTCTTGAGCTTTGAGCTTGAGCCAATCTTTTTGTCCTTAGTATTTTGAGGGGTCCACTTTCCTCATCCATGCCATGCCATTCATTGAGCTTTTCCTGAAATATTAATCTTGGAATAGAATTAGCTCAATGAGCTATATGTTGTTAGGAATTACCAAAACCACCTAGGGATAGTTGCACTTTCAACCATGAGTGCACAATATCTCAATTACGCTAAAGTCCATCAAATATAGACACCTCACTCTTTATCTGAAGTCAACCCCGCCCCCCACCACACACACACACACATAGAGAGAAGTCGTTCTCTCCCCCAAACACCAACACACAAGCACATTAACACCCCTCTCTCTTGTAAAGTCCGGACCCCAACATAGGTCTCTATCACTTTGTCTCTCGGTCATGCACACATCTCTTCCCTCACTCTCTAGGTCTCCCGCTATCTCTCGTACCCAAGCACACGCACTATGTAGAGTGTATATTTCCCATACACACAAAACGTCGCCCCCAAACGTCTATCTCCCTAGTTATGTGGTTCTCGCGCACCCACCTCACACACCACCCCCACTGCAAACAAGCACACTTTGTCTCCTTGTGCACCACTCTCCTCTTTCTATCTCTCCCACATGCGGACCCACCCCAGCTCCTTCCCTGTATACATATATGTTGTGACTCTTTGCATAGCTCCCTAATGTATAATCGTTCTTGATTTCGCACATTGTTCTCTACACCATCTATTCTAGATCTCTCATGAAGTCCCTATCACACACACGATGACTCGCTTCCCTTGCGTCTCCGTTCATAGGCCAATTTCGGACAACATCAACATTGTCTCCCTATCTATATGCCATTTATGGACACAAACGGCCCCTCTCGCCCCCTCTCTTCCTCTCTCTCTCTCTCTGTCGCTAGATCTCTCTTTCTCTCGCTCTCACACCCCTCTCCCACACACACACTCGATGTCTCTTCCAAATAGTCTGCTCCCCCTGCCCGCACCGGTGCTATCTTGCTACTACACATGTCACACCACTCCCCCTTCCCTTATACTAGGTTTACATCATCAGTGGTCTCTCTACTCCACATACACTCTCTCCCTCTCACACACAAACGCGTGCACAAACACACACAGAGACATGCACCAACACCCATTTATCTGGATCCTCATCTCTCCTCATGTCCGCATGTGTATCTCACACACTCACTCTCTAATTATGTATATGTGTCTCCACGTTACACAACACAAAGCCCCATGTACATGTCTCTCTCTATCCTCCACACACATAGACACAAGGAATATGTTATCATTGCCTCAGTCTCTAACATATCACACTCGCACACTGTCTCTCTCTCTCGCAAACACGCTCAACAAGGGTTTCCCCATGAATAACTTACCGTCTATTCATCAACAGTCGTGGCAGTACGGAGAACACGAGACGTGAAAAAGAATAAATCTACACGTGCTTAGACCACCTAGTATGACTACTAGGACTAGAGCAAGCCAAAAAGTGCGCCGCCATCACCCCCTCCTTGTCGGCGACGGGAAAATCTTTGTTTTAAACAGTCGAGAAGTCATTGTGCTAAGGCCCCACATGTCGAGGCGTTGAATAGAATGTAGATGCTAGTTTACGGAAGCAAGTATCGATAATATGTTTGTATCTCCATACTTATATTTCTTCTCTTATAAAAAAACCGAGTTGGTGATGATGGTACGTGTGCCATCTTGCAATATAGACCGTCTGATCTATATCTGACGGATGGAAATTAAACTAAAAGATACCCGCACCCCTCTCCACATTTGCAGACAAGGCCTTCCCTCGTCCATCCTTATCTCCAACAAACTTCATTATTGAGCAATTAAGAAAGGAAGCCTCTGGAACAAACTGGCCTGGTGGCCGCTGCCGGCGTCGTCAATCCCCATGCCCCCGCTCAGTCCGACCACCAACCACCACCACACCCCCACTCCTCTTCACCTTATCTCATATTTCTTGAGATATCATTAGTTTTTACACATGGGATTACTCCCGCAAGGGTCAATCACAACAAGTGTTTTATAAAAAAATGCATCTTGATGTTCCGTGCAATGCACGGATCTTGCTAGTACTCCTACACAAGACTAAGTTGGTGATGCTAGTGTGTCTGCCATCCGTCGTTTCTGACCATTAGATCTACATCTAACGATTGTGAGGTAAGTTGTTGCCTTTTCTCACCAACATCCCACTTGTCTACCAATTTGCCGAAAAACCATAATTAGTATCTTAAAACCAACCACATCCCTCCCTGACCTCAACAAAACAGCCCAAGGAATGTATTCTAATTGAAACATAATATATCTCTAGTGACATATGTATATCAAAATTAGAGTGTTTTGTACCAAGTTTGTGAATAAGTATTATTCTAATTATGATTCATTGCAATGGACATGAACATTGCTAGTATTTACAACCATGTATTTTTCCTAGTATTCCATAGTTTCAAGTTTTCCATCAAGATGTTAGTCACTCATGGTTGATATTTACTTTCAATCATGTACACATATGCACTATGTAACTAGCCTTGCTTATTGGCTTCCAAAGTTTAACTTTCACTCCTACTTACAATATGTAGAGTACTTAACAAAAAACTACCACTTTCAACCAGCCCTAGGAAGAATCTATTGTACAAAAAATAGCAAAAACATACCCAAAATTTCTTAATCCACGCCAAAAACTACCTAGTACTCCTACCGATTAGGTTCTTTTAAACCCATTTATGACAGGGTTGGCCCACACGTCTGTGCTGACGAGCCAGCTTAAACCAACACATTTTGTTTGACCGTTGACACGAGGGACCCACATCTGACCTTCTATCCTGTTATTCCCCCTCAAATCATTATTTTTCCTGAACATTACTTCAAACAGTACTGATGCGTGTTCGTCGGTGGCGCCGGTGATGAGCGAGTTGGCCGCCACTCCGCCGGACGGGCTGGACGCCGCGCCGGCCTCCGCACGGGTTGGCAGGTGGCCCGAGCGTGGCTCACAAGCGAGCAAGCCACCGCGCTGGCCTTTGCTCGAGCCAGATGGCTGGCCTTAGCGCGGTGCGCGCGAGAAAGCCGTCGCGTTGCCGTGCCAATCTAGCTAGCAAACCTTGCAGACAAGCAGCTGGACGGAGCTATCTTGGCTAGCTAGCGGCTGCGAGCGCCAGACGGAGCTGGCATCCGGGCTTCCGCAACATGGGCTCCGTACCGCCGGCGGTTTTGACCTTGCCTTCTGCCGGCGGCGGTAGCTGCGTCCCATGGCCGAGGATGACTAGGTGGACGGGCCGGAGGTAGGAGGTCACTCGAGGATTTTTGTTGGTAAGAGCATGTACAATGGTTGATAAGGTAGTCTTATCTTAAGTCTGCCACGTATGCAAGTGGTAGTAGTTTCTTGGCATTTTAGTGGTTTCTTGCATTATTAGAGCAAGTACAATAGAGCTGAGTCAGCGGGCAATAAGAAATAAACTAGTATATTTCTGCTTAGTTGGAGGAAAGAGAAGAGGAGAGAGAAGGTAAGCGGGCTCTTCGTGAAGAGCCAGCTCTAGCACGTGCTCCTAAGCACTTTGTGAGAATGAGAAGTGGGCCACATAATAAAAAAGTAGTACACTCTTTTGATCTATTATTGTACATGTTGGCTATAAGATGGGTTGTAGATGACATGGCACTGGCTTATAGCCAGCAGTTGGCTATACTATTAACCATGCTCTTAGGGGTTTCTTGTAAGGAACAATGTACGTACTACTAGCGACAAAAGGCGATTCTAGGTTGCGTTGTACTCCAACGAGTACTACTAGTGGTCGCGGGAGTATATACCTCGTTTTGTGGGTTCGATCCTGGCCGAACGCACGGCGGCCTTTTTAAAAAAATAGTACTACTACACTTCGTTGCGAGCCAATATTTTACATGGGTAGTTTGAGTTTTGAAGTCAAACGGACGTGCGGCCCCACAATCTGGGTGCACTAGACAGCCTAGCCACGTGAACGGGTTTCCCTTCCCAGCATCCCGTGGCTCGTGTGCTCGCCCTAGCCTCACCTCGCTTGCAGCTTCCTCATCAGCTAGTAGCATATTTAAACTAGCGCCTCCCAATTAAGCCCGAGGAGCCGGAAAAGCCTGGCGGGGCATTGGGAACTGTGCAATATGGCTCTGTACGTAAAGTGCTCTACTACTACTCTGTAGCTTGTGGCGTTGCACGCATGGACTTCACTCCATTATCGGCTCTACTATAAAAGAAATTCCTCTTGACGTGTTTTTTTTGAAACGGAGGCAAAAGCTTTGCTTCATCTCATTCATAAAGAAGGAACTGCTAACAAAGTTCGACGAGATCCATTGCACCTCCACAAATGGAAGCGAAAAGCCTAGTCTCGCTGTATCAAATAACTCAAATGTTCTGCCCCCGCAGTAACCGTCGCTGATAAACAGGCTGCTAGTGTGTGCGTGAGAGGAGCGGCTGAATAGAGCACCAAGAGTACCCACTAGGCACTACGCAGGTTTACTTCCCCTGCATTGATAGTATAGCGATGGTTCTAGAGAACAGTAGTACCCTCCACTTCCAACTGTAGCTCCTTGGCCCTGGGATTCAAGAGTTCAAAACTGGTGCACTATACTAGACTAGACTAGAAGTACAGTACATCGCACTACTAGTTGAGAAAAGTAGTACTAGTACTGCTATAGTACGAGTACGTACTCCTCTGTCACATCATGTAGGACGTTTTTTGACACTAGTTGGCGTGTACAAAAAATGGCAAAAACATACCCAAAATTTCTTAATCCACGCCAAAAACTACTACCTAGTGCCAAAAATTTCTTACTAGTGCTATTATTTACAGTATAATGCAATACCATAATGTTCCATAATGCTAGTACTAGTAGTAAATAATAGCCTCACCCCTTCGCTGAGGAACGATCTACAGTTGTAAGGGACGAGGCCCTGCGGTTACTATGCTCTTATCTCCTCCTCGCCAGTTCCCCTCCCCCCGAAGAGAAGGCAGTTCGTCACTGCTCCCATGGATTCGCCAGGCGGTTCTCCTCCTCGTCGGGGCTGGGAGACCTTGGACGACGATCCTCTGGGAGAAATCGCACGCCGCTCCGACGTCCTCACCGCCGCAAGACTCGGTGCTTCCTGCACCAACTTTTTCAAGACGCTGCTTAAACAGGCTTGGGAAAAGGCCATGCTTGTTGGTCTTCCATGCGTCCTCGAGGAGAAGGTTCTTCTATGGGACAATCCTTCGAATAGTCCACCGGTCCCTGGCCATGGTTGCACGTTGACTCCGCTAGAGTTGCCGATGTTGAGAGGTAGTCGGATTTTGTCCGATGAGCAGGTCAGTAATGGAGTTTGATCATGTAGTACTTAGTTATTCCATTTCCATCCCGTAATGTCTCCGCTGCCCACCGTCTTATATATAGGTCTAGGTCGGTGCCAACGAAGATTGGCTTGCATACCTCCGGCCGGATACCACCATCATTTTGCACAACATCCACAGCAGTGCGGCCGTTTCGGTAGACCCCTTCTCCACCATTGGGATCGGCCTTCCGGACTGGCTGGGCTTGAATACGTATGATGATGCCTACATGAGATTGAAGAAGATAGCAATTGCGGACCCGCCGACAAAGCGATGCGGCTACGACGATTACTATCTCATCGCGGTGTTCGACATAAGGATTGCCATCAATGCAAGAGGCAGTAACGGCAGAGGCTGGCGCATGTTGGCAGTGGCAGATTTGTACCCCTACACGTTCGAAGACGCCGTGCGCCATCTAGGCCGCATCTTCGCGGTGACAAGCCAGGGGACTTGTTTCATATGGTTGCCATCCTACGGTACGGGAGATTACAAACGGAATGCACAAACCATCATTTGCATCCCTAACGGTACTCCATTATTTTGCAGGGACCAGTCATCCCCCGATCAAAATAAGATCACCGATCCTGGATGTGCATTTGCATCCGTGATTCGGTCTAACCTGGAACCTTGTAGCTGACTTTGGCATATTGGGACCAACTATCTTAGCAGTCGTTACCCATGGTACCACTGATGTGCAACATGGTCACACAATCTACCACGATCGGACCGTCACCATCTACCCAGGTATTCCATTTTTTAACCCTCTGGCCATCTCTTTCATTGTTGTATTAGTAGTATACTTTGTAGTACTAGTAGGAGTACTTTTTACCTTGGAGGACGCGTATAGCTAGCTAGGCCCTTGAAGACTTGAACCCACTAGCTGCCACCATTTTGTTTTTCCATGTCTTACTATCTCATCCATGTAGCCAAGAGTGGCTATATATAATAAGCCGGTTATTTTACTTCCTCTATACCGGAGTAGTACTATTTGCTGCACAATATTACTGGCCGCCATATTTGAGCACAACATTATTATGCATAGACCTTGACTATGTACGTCACCATGTGTCCAGATCTGGGATGCCGCGTGTACCAGATGAGCGGCGCCGAGTTCGACCCCCGTGATGCTACGTGGGTGCCGAGGAACACTCTTGGAGAGTACTCGCTTTTCATCGGGGACAGCTACCCCATTGTGAAGCGAATGCCACCTTCCGTGCATGACACGAAAGGCTTGCCGTTCATGAAGCATGGTTGTGTCTTCAGTGCGCACCGCCGGATGAACGACATGCTGGGACACGCTATCCCTGATTTATGCCGCTTCAGCTTGGATGAGTCTCCATCGTGTGGAATCGGACTAGAAAGTTGCGACAATGATTCCCGTTGCCCACCGCTATGGATCGTGTCATCCATGAAGAACACCTGGGAATGGAACTTGGAGGAGGACATGTAGCCCATCTACAACGTGTAAGTGGAGTACGGTAATTGTGAACGGTAGCACTGTGAATATATGTAGACTAGTCATGCACAAATTTATCACATGAATTGGAGATGAACTTGTGTGGCATACTGGCATTTTTCCTTTAGAATTTATTACTAGTAAATGTGTTATGTGTACGTGCAACTTGTGTGGTTGTTGCACGGGCTCGAACATGCTCTTTGAGAAAAAAAGGTGGCACAACTTTGGATATACGTGACGTGGTGGCATCATACAGTAGCATCGTTCGCTGTAGTTGTAGTACACTCCTACTAGGACGACAGCTCCTATAAAACCTTGCGCTTGGCTCTTTGCCTCTTCGGGAGGTTCAACAGTTCGTACTCGTGTGAACCTTGCACTTGGCTCTTCGCCTCTTCGGAAGGTCCAACAATGATGATACTACAGTACAATATGCTTCTGGCAATCTGACACAATTGAACTGTTGCACGTCCACCGCGAGGGCGAGGGCGAGGGAGAGGGAGAGGGAGAGGGCGCTGTAGTCAAAACCCTCGCCTCGTCCTGCGAACCACCGCGCGCGTGGGCGAGGGAGAGGCGTAGTAAGCAAGCTTCTCGTTCGGCGAGTTGACGGGACACATCAAAGCAGTACTAGTACTAGTAGTAGTAGTCCATACTGCGTCCTTTCCGATTAATATGGCTTAATTTGAAACGAGAAAAATACACTGGCGGTCAATGTATGTAACAATATGCTGTTTACGGTCACTATATATAGTTTTGCGGCGATTATACGATCACTAGCTCATCATAGAGCACCGTATTGCACCCTACTGACCGGCCACATAGTTGACGTGGCACTTTGTTGACTGGTTAAATTGTCACCTGGTTTCTGGGTCCCACCTATCAGTTGGCAGAGCAAAGAAATTAGTTAAACAAAACTTTACGCAGGCGCGACACGAGTCCGACCCTTGCACGCGAACCACCCTGGCTGTGTATGTGAGTGCATGCACGTGTCCTCCCTCGGTCTTCCAACAAAGAGTGTACATCGGCTATAAAACAAAGAGTGTAGTACATGATGTACATCTACAGTTCCAATGCATTTAGCCTTTAATCTAAATCGATATTGATTGACTAATGTACCAACTTGTGTTGTAGGTACAGGCTACATGTCTATCCTTAATTACAGCATGCAACGGCCTTCATTTAATCTTCTCATCTCAATGGTCGCATGCACACATAAGTCTGCTACTTTTGGGCGTTAATTATGCCCTGGTCAATGTGTAAATCTCTAAATGTACAGTCTTTCACGGACGTAGGGAGTAGGTTGAGCACTTGAGCGTGAGCGTGTGTGTAGCGTCGTGTGCTGTGTGCCGCATGGGTGCGTGAGTGTTGCATGCATCCATGTGTACGTGTGAGTGTTGCATGTTGCATGCATGCATGCATGGGGTTTACTCCCTCCCATTGACATGTTCATATTTCAAGCTTCCTCTGTTCCCTCCATATGGTGATACTCCCTCTGTTCCCAAATAGTACGGAGTAAAAGCCTCCCTCTGTTCCCAAATACGGAGTATTTGTCTTTCTACAGATTTCAACAAGTGACTAGGTACGGAGCAAAATGAGTGAAGTGAGCATAGAGGCATAGGGATACTGCCTCGCGATCCATTATTCCCCATCTCGGTCAGAGAGAACTATTCAACTAGTCTTCGCAGTGAAGTGACAATACACGCTGCAGCAGATGGGACACGTAATTAATAAGCTGAACCAGCGTGTTGGTGTTACTAAATCAGCCTTACCCAGTACTGCCATCTCTTCTTCTTCCTCCTCTCTTCTTCTTCCTCCTCTCTTCCCCATTGTCGGCCGCACACCATTTACCCCCGCTCACTGCTCGCCCACCCGCGCCATCTTCCTTAGTAGCTCGCGCCTACCATATCCCCCCGCTCACTGCTCGGCCACACGAGGAGAATCTTCTTCGCTCGCCCGCCCGAATCCACTTCCCTGCTGGCTCACAGGCACCGAAAACCCCAATGGCAGAACCGACTAACACGCAGAGCCGCGATTGGAATTCCCTCCCCGATGTTCTCTTGGAGCAGATCTGTAGTCGTATGGACCTACTCAGCACCGTCCGTTTGGCCGCATGCTCGGTGTCTTTGTACTGTCTACTCGTCTGCAACCGGCTGGCTCTTTTCAAGACACCCTACTTGCTGATGCCCCGATCCTCGGAGGTGGCCCAGACACCGACTTGACGATCCTACGGAGGTTGCCGTGGTGCCCCTCGACATGCTACCACTACCCGTCCACCTGTCCTTCATGCACGACCACTACTGGGCGGGCTTGAAGGCCAACTCGATCGTCCTCATCCACCACACTGGTAGTCCGTGGCGTCTCGTGGATATCTACACCCAGCAAGAGATCACCCTTCCATCATTGGATACTGCCGCCATCGAGCCTCGCGGCCCGCCGGACACTCCTGCCTACTACGCACGAGACGCGTCAAGCTTTTGGCTCGACCTCTGTTTGCAGAAAGTTGTAATCTGCAAAGTGCCCACACCATCAGAAGACTACATGGATTTACAAGCTCATTGCCTTGTTCAACATGGGATTAGTCTATCTGGAATCCGGTCGCCATACATGGTTATGGCTCATCATCAATCATGTTGAGGCAACATTTCTGTCTGATGCTATAGTGCACGATGGCATCGTTTACGCGGTCGACGCACAGATTGGCTGCCTATACTGGTGGAATCTATCATCATGTAATTGTTCTATCTCATCTCATCTTTACCTTATGAATACGACTGCCTGTTCATTTGTTACAAATTTAGAATGCATAGCACGTCTATAACCACATCATTGCTATATGTTCCTCTCATTTCCTAGATTTTTATGACCACACATGTTATTGTTAGAGTTGATATGAGAACAATTGGCATCTAATGATTGTTAGAATACATATTATGAGCATAACATCATGATTGCTATATGTTACTCTCGTTTACAAGATTTTTATAACAACGCATGTTATTGCTTAGAGTTGATATGGGAACAGTAGTAGTAAGTGCTATGGTAGAATATGAGTAGGCGCTGCCATAGCTATTTTCCTCTCATTGTTACATGATGTTTGAACCATGACATATTGCTAGAATATGAAAGCCATTGGCTTATTTTTTAACTTGGGGTATGATTATGACCACGGCATTGCAATTCTCTGTCTATGATATGTGTCACTGTTATAATAATCTTAATTGCACACATACTCTGAATATGATTGTTTATTTTTGTCCTTTTGGTCTCCAATTTGAATTATTGCAGCAGACGCAAATGCGCTGGCCTTTATGATTCCAGGACCTGGAATCATACCAGCCGATGGGTGGTGGTTTATCGCTCGTTCAGCTGACGGCGGTCATTTGATGCTCATTCGCACGTACCAAATTGACTAAACCATTACATCAAACCACATGCAGTATAATGCGTGGGGCGTTCGTGACATTGATGGCTATGGCTACTTCATGTTCGAGAAAGATCCCAGCTCCGTTGGGCCAGGCGTATTCAACTGGAGGCGGGTTTACTGCCTCGGCAACCACTCCTTGTTCCTCGGGCTCAATTATCCGATCATCCAACCAATCATCGCTCATATCATCGGCGATGATTACTGTGCTATGCAACTTCCATTCGCGAGGGGGGGTTGTGTTTACACATCATACCATGGGTTTCATGAATCACCATATCCAGAGATTCGTCGACACAGCTTGTTGCCAGATAATCTTCAGTGTGTGAAAGACATCAAGCTTCCATGCGATGGATGACTTTTGCAAACCCGACATGCAGCGATGTGGTTCATGCCAACAGCAAATATGCACAACTTGATTTGTGCTGATATCTAGACTGAGCCATGTATTCTGCTGCTGTAGCACGACCCTCTTTTGTTGGATATTATGTATTGTTGTTAGTTTGAAGCATTCCTCTGGCTTGAAGGATAGATACCTTCCTGGGATCAAGTGCATCCTAACTCACTTGCGTAGGATGTACTGATAATGATGATGGAGATGTTGTGCAGAAGCCATATATATATCAGTTAGGCTTCAAGTGCGTACTTGTTAGTTAAACCTATGTATAAATTGTGACACTAAATACGACTAGTAAGTAGTACAGTAGCAGTACTAGTATACGTCGGTCAAATTATTCATCATGTCCACACATTGAATTGATGTGACAACACGCTGCGCGTGAGGTGACACAAGAATCCCGGCGACGTGTTCGGGTATTCTAGACTTCATATTTGGAGTACCACTTATCTGTCGAAATCTTTCATCATTCACTTAAAACAGTCGATTGATCATACATTGAGTACCATATAACTAGAATTACCAATGCAAGTCGAAGAAGGATTGGCCGGTGCTGCTGGCTGGTGTCAAGTTCGATCCCACGGATCAGGAGCTGATCGAGCACCTTGAGGCCAAAGTGAGTGCTGACAGCGCGAGATTTCAGTCTCTCATCGATTTGTTCATACCAACCATCGACAGCGAGCACGGCATATGCTACACCCAACCTGAGAAACTTCCAGGTAAGATACCGATCGGCCGTCTACTTGCACAAACATATTCCTTTGTTTATAGCTCTATTTTTCTTTTTAGACGCAGACCTGGTGAAGCAATTACAATTTGACAGTTAATAAAAAGTGAAACAAGTGACTGCAACATGCCAAAGATGTTATGAAAATGCCAACTAGGTACACTAAAACCTATATTCCACAATACTGCAGGTATCACACTGAGTGGCCTAAGGAAGCATTTCTTCCAGCGCAATTCTAGGGCGTTCAAAAGGGGCACGTGGATGCGTCGCAAGATATAGTCGGAGTGCGGCATGCACGCGATGTGGCACAAGACCGGCAATACCTTGCCGGTGATGGTCAACGGCCGGAAGACGGGCAGCAAAAAAGGTTCTGGTGCTGCACACCAACAAGAACTTCGACCAATAGAGGACCAACTGGGTGATGCACCAGTACCACCTCGGGGACCTGGAGCAAGAGAAGGAGCGGGAGCTGGTCCTCTGCAAGATTTTCTACCAGACGAAAACTAGGGCTAGGAGTAAAAAGATTATAAGTTAGTTTGGTATTGGTAGTTGTACTACCTTGTCGTCCGCAAGTTGGTATTGTTGTTAACGATCTTTTGGTATGAACTTGCATTTGCTTCCAACCATCATGCCGAGGGTCGACGTGGACATAAAGTTGAATCATTTGTTTCGAAACGAATTTTCAGGCACCTGATTTTTATTTGATGGGTAGCATAAGCACCCGCCGTTCGAATTCCCAGTTCTCCATTTTTTTCGAAACAAGTGCATGCACTTATTATCATGATAAAAAAACAATATCCGTGCTGCATCCCAGTTATCAGTCTGTACTTGCAGAATTCTCTCGTTTATTGAGCACGTATATTGTTTTTTCAGGTCGAGCAAGTTTCAACTGGGCTGTAGACTACCCAGGGTTGGTTTTGTTTTTAACGGGCCCAGCCCATGACGACAACGGGGCACAAAGATCCAGCACGTATCTACTGGCCTCTGGCCCACCAGCGTTAGTTATATTTTGTCTTACAACATCTACAGGCAGTTTTTTTTACTGAATCAAACACACAGCCCAGTTCTATTTTCCTCTTGAAACGCATGTCCTACATCCGTTTTCTAATCTCTACCTATAGTTTTACTAGTTCATATACACGTATCATTATATTGAAAACACATAAAATTCCCTTTTCATATTTACATCCTTATTTTTGTTGTTTTTTCCCACCCAGTGCTGATTTTTTTACCACTGGTTTTCCCCTAAACTAACTCAATTGTCCCACGTCTTATTTGCTTACAAAAACAAAATGATTTTTTTGGCAAATCAATAAGTTCTTAAAAAATGTTTATCATTTCGGGATTACAACAGTTCGGACTCCACCAAAATATGCAAAATAAGGTTGAACTTTTTGACCGTGGTCCTGGGCAGAAAATGGGTTGTAATAAATTACTTAAGAATTAGAAAATGGGCTGCAAATTATAAAAAATAGCAAATGGGATTTATGTTGTCTGCCACAGATTTGGAGGCTGACTTGTGGGCCTACTAAGTTCATGCGTACACAAGGTTTCTCAAAAAAGAAACTTAGTCAACAATCAACTCTACCAGCGTCAGACCGTTAGATGTCAATCTGACGGCAATCGTGCTTCTTCAGTCTCTGATCTTCCTGCCCTAGCCGCCCAAACCAGCGTCGTCGGAACCGCCTGCTCCCGCCTCCCGTGGCCGGCAGTGCTGCCGGGCAGGCCTCACGGCCCCATCATACTCGCATCCCTAGCCTGTCTATCCCTCTACTCACCCACACCTCCTGTTATTTTCCGGCGACGGCAGCAGAACCAATCAACCCTCGTACTCTCCACCGCGTGGGCAGCCACAGCTGTGTCTTCCCCGGCTCCATGCCGTTCCCTTAGTAGGCCTCACCGTCGTCCACCGCCCTGGTGCTCTCGGTGCAGCGTGGTCAACGATGTCCATCCAACGGCCGTAGTGCTTCTTCAACCTCTGTTCTTCTTGCCCCAGCCGCCCAAAGTAGCGCCGGTCGTGCCGCATGCTCCTGCCTCCCGTGGCCGGCTGTGCTGCCGCGGAGGCCTCACCGTCCCCATACTACTCCCACCGCTAGCCAGGCCATCCCTTCACTCACCCACTCCCCCTATTATTCTGCGGCGACGGCAGCCTCACACCGCAGCCGAACCTATGAACCCTCATACTCCTCTCCGCGTGGGCATCCACTGCCGCGTATTCCCTGGCTCCGCGTTGTCCCCTTCCTAGGCCTCCTCGTTGTCCACCGCTGTGGTGCTCTCGACGCGGTGTGGTCAATGTGGTCAACGACCGACTTCCATCGGAAGAGTACTGTACGTGGAGAGGCTGACAGATGGGTCCACGGCAGCCGCAAGGAAGTGCCTCGTTATTAAAATAATTGTTCCTCCACCTGACAGCGGGGACCCACCGGACGGGCCACCAGTATTTCATGGAAAAAACGTTCCCCCCTGACTGCTGGGACCCACCAGACAGGCCACCGTATTTTGCAAAAAAACGTTTGCCCCTGACTGCTGGGACCCACCGTACGGACCATCGTATTTTGCGAAAAAACGTTCCCCCCGCTGTCAGCTCGGACCCACCGGAAGTGCCTCCTTATTACGCACAGAAAAATGAATACTCCCCCTGCTAGCTGGGACCCACCATGGTGGGAGGCTGACTTGTGGGCCTACTAAGTTGACGGGGACGGAGGGCTTTGTCAACTTAGTCAATATGAACGATTCTAGCTCAAGTGACCGTACGATGTCCATCCAACGGCCGTCGTGCTTCTTCAATCTCTGCTCTTCCTACTCCAGCCACTCAAACAAGTGCCGGCGGGACTGCCTATTCCCTCCTCCCCGCGGCCGGCTCTACTGCCGCGCAGGCCTCACCGCCCCACCATACTCCCATCGCTGGCCTAGCCATCCTTCTACTCACCCACACCTGTTGTTATTCTCCGGCGACGGCAGACGAACCAGTAAACCCTCGTACAGTCGTACTCCCCTCCGCATGGGAAACAACTGCCGAGTCTTCCCTGCCTCCGTGTCGTTCCCTTCCTAGGCCTCGCTGTCGTCCACCGCCCTGGTGCTCCCGGCGTGGCCTGGTCAACATGGTCAACGACCGACATGCATCTGAAGTGGACTATACGTGGATAGGCCGACAGTTGGGTCCACGACCGCACGGAAGGAAATGCCTCCTTATTACGCGCAAAATAATGATTCCTCCACCTAACATCAGGGACCCACCGAAAGGGCCTCTGTATTTCGCGAAAAAATGTTACCGCCGCTGACAGCTCGGACCCACCAGCTATATCTTCGCACGCAAGGAAGTGCCTCCTTATTACGCACAAAAAAATGAATACTCCCCCTGTTAGCTGGGACCCAGTATAGTGGTAGGCTGACTTGTGGGCCTACTAAGTTGATGGGGATGGAGGGCTTTGTCAACTTAGTCAATATGCACGATTCTAGCTCAAGTGACCGTACGATGTCCATCCAACGGCCGTAGTGCTTCTTCAACCTCTGGTCTTCTTGCTCCAGCCGCCCAAACCAGCGTCGGTCGTGCCTCGTGCTCCTGCCTCCCGTGGCCGGCTGCGATGCGGCGGAGGCCTCATCGCCCCCTACTACTCCCACCGCTGGCCAGGCCATCCCTCTACTCACCCACACCCCATGTTATTCTGTGGTGACGGCAGCCTCACACCGCAGCGAACCAGTGAACCCTCGTACTCCTCTACGCGTGGGCATCCACTGCCGCGTCTTCCCCGACTCTGTGTCGCCCCCTTCCTAGGCCTCGCCATCGTCCACCGCCCTGGTGCTCTCGGCGCGGCATGGTCAATGTGGTCAAGGAACGGCTTCCATCGGACGTGGACTGTACGTGGAGAGGCTGACAGCTGGGTCCACGGCCGCAGCAAGGAAGTGCCTCCTTATTACGTGCAAAATAATTATTCCTCCACCTAACAGCGGGGACCCACCAGACAGGCCACCGTATTTCGTGAAAAAAAATGTTTCCCCCCTGACTGCTGGGACCCACCAGCTACACCTTCGCACGCAAGGAAGTGCGTCCGGGCAAAAAAAACAAAACGATTCGCCCCCCTGACTGCTGGGACCCACCAGCTACATCTTCGCACACAAGGAAGTGCCTGACAGTCGGGACCCACCTGGTCGAAGCGTACGTAGCGTTGTCATTCTGGCCGCGAACTTGTACGTACATGCTGGTCGATGTAGAGGCGTGCACGTGTCGTAGTAGAGGCGTGCACGTGTCATAGTAGAGGCGCGCACGTAGCATGTACACGTACGTACAGCGGTCAGGGTGCAAGAAAGAAAATACGGCCACGTATGTGTACATACGGGCAGGATCTCGAACGCCTACTCGCACATACATACGGCCAAGGCTCGTGTACATGGCTGGGTCGGAACGGAGAAACAGCGTCGTCGTCGTGTTCATGGGGAGGCAACGAAATGCGTCATGTTCATGGGGAGGCAACGGAATGCGCCGTGTTCATTGGGAGGCAACGGAACACGTGGGAGCCAACCGGCTGAGTCAGAATGGAACGTGTGGTCGTGTTCATCGGGAGGGCTTGGACGGAACAGGCGATGGAAACGAGGCGTGGCGTACCGTAGAATGGAGGAAACGGACCTCCTACGGTCGAAACGGGGGTCCTGTTGATCGGGAGGGGTGTGGCGTACTGCAAAACGGAGGAAATGGACCTCCTACGGTCGAAACGGGGGTCCTATTGATCGGGAGGGGTGTGGCGTACCGCAAAATGGACGAAACGGACCTCCTACGGTCGAAAGGGGGGTCCTGTTCATCGGGAGGGGTGTGGCGTACCGCAAAACGGGACTCCACGGGATACTGTTCATCTCCACCGTCGACCTCCTCCAGCCTCCACGGGCTACCGTCAACCTCCTCCAGCCTCCATGGGCTCCTGTTCATCCAGCCTCCACTGCGCGCTACTCCACCGGCTACTGTTCAACCACCCCTCCGCCGTCTACTGTTCATCCAGCCCTCCACACCACGGGGTCCTGTTCAACCACCCCTCCATGGGCACCCCTCCACCGTCTACTGTTCATCCAGCCCTCCACACCACGGGGTCCTGTTCACCGCTCACTGTTCATCCAAAAAACCCCGCAACGCTCACTAATCATCCCAGAGGCAGCATCGATCGGCTTCAGTTAGCAGCAGTAGCGAAGGAATCTCTCGATCGGGTTCAGTTAACAGCCATCGATCGATCGCTCGGGTTCAGTAACGCGTAGCCTGCAGTGCAATCGCTCGGGTTCAGTTAGAGCCCAACGCCTCGCTTGGGTTCAGTTAGAGCCAACGCGTCGCACACACGCGCGTACATGTACGAGAGAAACGCGCATCGCTCGGCCCCCGACCTCCCACCGTAACTGGGAACTCCCTGAAATTTTCCTCGCTCTCGCTTCTACCACGGTTTTTTCCGTCATGGATGGCCCAAAGAATGTCATGCAGCTGCGTCTCCGGCCCGCCCAAGACGAAAAGCCCATTTTCTGTCATGATTTTTTGTCATAGAAGTAGGAGCCCACCACATCTATGATGATACCGGGTTTTGTCACAATTATCGTCGTAGAAGTGTCATATGTATGACAGAAAAAAATTTGTTCGGCCCAAAATGTCATGGATGTGTCTTTTTTTTGTAGTACCTCCACGGGGTGGTCCTGTTCATCCTGCCCTCCACGGGGTCCTGTTCATCCAGCCCCAACCGGCTCGATCGATCTGGGTCCTGTTCATCCAAAGGCAACACCACGGGGTCCTGTTCATCCACCCCCACCGGGAACTATTCATCCAACCCCCCCCCTCCCGCAACGCTCACTGTTCATCCAGAGGCAGCATCGATCGGCTTCAGTTAGCAGCAGTAGCGAAGGAATCGCTCGATCGGGTTCAGTTAACAGCCATCGATCGGTCGCTCGGGTTCAGTAACGCGTAGCCTGCAGTGCAATTGCTCGGGTTCAGTTAGAGCCCAACGCCTCGCTCGGGTTCAGTTAGAGCCCAACACCTCGCACCCACGCGCGTGCGTGTATGAGAGAAACGCGCATCGCTCGGCCCCGACCACCCACCGTAACCGGGAACACCCCGATATTTTCCTCGCCCTCGCTTCTACCATGTTTTTTTCTATCATGGACGGCCCAAAGAATGTCATGCAGCTGCGTCTCCGGCCCGACGAAAAGCCCATTTTTTGTCATGATTTTTTGTCATAGAAGTAGGACCCCACCACATATACGATGATAGCGGGTTTTGTCACAATTATCGTGATAGAAGTGTCATAAGTATGACAGAAAAGATTTTTGTTCGGCCCAAAATTTCACGGATGTGTCTTTTTTGTGGTGGAAAGGGGGAATCCTACTCCCACCGGGAGTAGGACTCCCCCCCTTGGGCGCGCCATAGAGGGCCGGCCCTCCGCCTCCTCCACTCCTTTATATATGGGGGAGGGGGCACCCCATAGATACACAAGTTGATCTATTAGCTATGTGCGGTGCCCCCCTCCATAGATTTTCACCTCGGTCATATCGTTGTAGTGCTTAGGCGAAGCCCTACGTCGGTAACTTCATCATCACCGTCATCACGTTGTCATGCTGACGAAGATCTTCCCCAACACTCGGCTGGATCTAGAGTTCATGGGACGTCACCGAGTTGAACATGTGCAGATCGCGGAGGTGACGTACCTTCGGTGCTAGGATCGGTCAGATCGTAAAGATGTACGACTACATCAACCGTGTTTTCATAACGCTTCCACTTACGGTTTACGAGGGTACATGGACAACACTCTTCCCCTCATTGATATGCATCACCTAGATGGATCTTGCGTGTGCGTAGGAATTTTTTTGAAATTACTGTCTTCCCCAACGGTGGCATCCGAGCCAGGTCTATGCGTAGATATTATATGCATGAGTAGAACACAAAGGAGTTGTGGGCGTGGGTATATACATATTGCTTGTTGTCACTAGTTGATTCTTGATTCAGCGGTATTGTTGGATGAAGCGGCTCAGACCGACATTACGCGTACGCTTACGCGAGACTGGTTCTACCGACGTGCTTCGCACATAGGTGGCTAGTGGGTGTCAGTTTCTCCAACTTTAGTTGAATCGGATTCAATGAACAAGGTTCTTTCTGAAGATAGAAAACCAATCACTATACCGCGTTGTGGTTTTTGATGCGTAGGTAAGAACGGTTCTTGCTCAGCCCGTAGCAGCCACATAAAACTTGCAACAACAAAGTAGAGGACATCTAACTTGTTTTTGCAGGGCATGTTGTGATATGATATGGTCAAGACATGGTGCTAAATTTTATTGTATGAGATGATCATGTTTTGTAAACAGAGTTATCGGCAACTAGCAGGAGCCATATGGTTGTCGCTTTATTGTCTGAAATGCAATTGCCATGTAATTGCTTTACTTTATCACTAAGCGGTAGCGATAGTCGTAGAAGAAATAGTTGGCGAGACGACAACGATGCTTCGATGGAGATGAAGGTGTCAAGCCGGTGACGATGGTGATCATGACGGTGCTTTGGAGATGGAGCTCAAAGGCACAAGATGATGATGGCCATATCATATCACTTATATTGATTGCATGTGATGTTTATCCTTTATGCATCTTATTTTGCTTAGTTCAGCAGTAGCATTATAAGATGATCTCTCACTAAATTTCAAGGTATAAGTCTTCTCCCTGAGTATGCACCGTTGCTACAGTTTGTCGTGCCGAGACACCACGTGATGATCGGGTGTGATAAGCTCTACGTTCACATACAACGGGTGCAAGCCAGTTTTGCACACGCGGAATACTCGGGTTAAACTTGACGAGCCTAGTATATGCAGATATGGCCTCGGAACACTGAGACCGAAAGGTCGAGCGTGAATCATATAGTAGATATGATCAACATAGTGATGTTCACCATTGAAAACTACTCCATCTCACATGATGATCGGACACGGTTTAGTTGATATGGATCACGTGATCACTTAGATGATTAGAGGGATGTCTATCTAAGTGGGATTTCTTAAGTAATATGATTAATTGAACTTTAATTTATCATGAACTTAGTACCTGGTAGTATTTTGCATGTCTATGTTGTTGTAGATAGATGGCCCGTGCTGTTGTTTCGTTGAATTTTAATGCGTTCCTAGAGAAAGCTAAGTTGAAAGATGATGGTAGCAATTACACGGACTAGGTGCGTAACTTGAGGATTATCCTCATTGCTACACAGAAGAATTACATCCTAGAAGCACCGCTAGGTGACAAACCCCCTGCAGGAGCAATGCCAGATGTTATGAACACCTGGTAGAGCAAAGTTGATGACTACTCGATAGTTCAGTGTGCCATGCTTTACGGCTTAGAATCGGGACTTCAACGACGTTTTGAACGTCATGGAGCATATGAAATGTTCCAGGAGTTAAAGTTAATATTTCAATAAAATGCCCAGATTGAGAGATATGAAGTCTCCAATAAGTTCTACAGCTGCAAAATGGAGGAGAATAGTTCTGTCAGTGAACATATACTCAGAATGTCTGGGTACCACAACCACTTGACTCAGCTGGGAGTTAATCTTCCTAATGATAGTGTCATTGACAGAGTTCTTCAATCACTGTCGCCAAGCTACAAGAGCTTCGTGATGAACTATAATATGCAAGGGATGGATAAGACGATTCTCGAGCTCTTCGCAATTCTAAAGGCTGCGGGGGTAGAAATCAAGAAGGAACATCAAGTGTTGATGGTCAACAAGACCACCAGTTTCAAGAAAAAGGGTAAAGGGAAGAAGGGGAACTTCGAGAAGAATGGCAAGGAAGTTGCTGCTCAAGTGAAGAAGCCCAAGTCTGGACCTAAGCCTGAGACTGAGTGCTTCTACTTCAAAGGGACTGGTCACTGGAAGCGGAACTGCCCCAAGTATTTGGCGGAAAAGAAGGATGGCAAAGTGAAAGGTATATTTGATATACATGTTATTGATGTGTACCTTACTAATGCTCGTATTAGCGCCTGGGTATTTGATACTGGTTCTGTTGCTAATATTTGCAACTCAAAATAGGGGCTACAGATTAAGCAAAGATTGGCTAAGGACGAGGTGACGATGTGCGTGGGAAATGGTTCCAAAGTCGATGTGATCGCCGTCGGCACGCTACCTCTACATCTACCTTCGGGATTAGTATTAGATCTGAATAATTGTTATTTGGTGCCAGCTTTAAGCATGAACATTATGTCTGGATCTTGTTTGATGTGAAACGGTTATTCATTTAAATCAGAGGATAATGGTTGTTCTATTTATACGAGTAATATCTTTTATGGTTATGCACCCTTGTGAGTGGTCTATTTTTACTAAATCTTGATAGCATTGATACACATGTTCATAGTATTGAAGAAAAAAGATATAAGTTCAATAATGATAGTGCCACTTATTTGTGGCACTGCCGTTTAGGCCATATTGGTGTAAAGTGCATGAAGAAACTCCATGTTGATGGACTTTTGGAATCACTTGATTATGAATCACTTGATGCTTGTGAACCATGACTCATGGGCAAGATGACTAAGACTCTGTTCTCCGGAACAATGGAGCGAGCAACAAACTTGTTGGAAATAATGCATACTGATGTATGTGGTTCGATGAGTGTTGATGCTCGCGGCGGGTATCGTTATTTTCTTACCTTCACAGATGATTCGAGCAGATATGGGTATATCTACTTGATGAAACATAAGTTTGAAACATTTGAAAAGTTCAGAGAATTTCAAAGTGAAGTGGAAAATCATCGTAACAAGAAAATTAAGTTTCTACGATTTGATCGTGCGGGAGAATATTTGAGTTACGAGTTTGGTCTTCATTTGAAACAATGCGGAATAGTTTCGCAACTCACACCACCTGGAACACCATAGTGTAATGGTGTGTCCGAACATCGTAACCGCACTTTATTAGATATGGTGCGATCTATGATGTCTCTTACTGATTTACCGCTATCGTTTGGGGTTATGCTTTAGAGACGGCTGCATTCACGTTAAATAGGGCACCATCGAAATTCGTTGAGACGACACCTTATGAACTCTGGTTTGGCAAGAAACCCAAGTTTTCGTTTCTTAAATTTTGGGGCTATGATGCTTATGTGAAAAATCTTCAACCTGATAAGCTCGAACCCAAATCGGCAAAATGTGTCTTCATAGGATACCCAAAGGAGACTGTTGGGTACACCTTCTATCACAGATCTGAAGGCAAGATATTTGTTGCTAAGAATGGATCCTTTCTAGAGAAGGAGTTTCTCTCGAAAGAAGTGAGTGGGAGGAAAGTAGAACTTGACGAGGTAATTGTACCTACTCCCTTATTGGAAAATAGTTCATCACAGAAATCAGTTCCAGTGATTCCTACACCAGTAAGTGAGGAAGCTAATGATGATCATGAAACTTCTAATCAAGTTTCTACCGAACCTTGTAGGTCTACCAGAGTAAGATCCACACCAGAGTGGTACGATAATCCTGTTCTGGAAATCATGTTACTTGACCATGACGCACCTACGAACTATGAGGAAGCGATGATGAGCCCAGATTCCTCAAAATGGCTTGAGGCCATGAAATTTGAGATGGGATCCATGGATGAGAACAAAGTGTGGACGTTGGTTGACTTGCCCGATGATCGGCAAGCCATAGAGAATAAATGGATCTTCAAGAAGAAGACTGACACTGACGGTAATGTTACTGTCTACAAAGCTCGACTTGTTGCGAAAGGTTTTTGACAAGTTCAAGGAGTTGACTACGATGAGACCTTCTAACCCGTAGCGATGCTTAAGTCCGTCCAAATCATGTTAGCAATTGCCACATTTTATGATTATGAAATTTGGCAAATGGATGTCAAAACTGCATTCCTTAATGGATATCTCAAAGAAGAGTTGTATATGATGCAACCAGAAGGTTTTGTCGATCCGAAAGGTGCTAACAAAGTGTGCAAGCTCCAGAGATCTATTTATGGACACATGCAAGCCTCTCGGAGTTGGAATATACGCTTTGATAGTGTGATCAAAGCATATGGTTTTATACAAACTTTTGGAGAAGCCTGTATTTACAAGAAAGTGAGTGGGAGCTCTGTAGCATTTCTGATATTATATGTGGATGACATATTGTTGATCGGAAATGATACTGAATTTCTGAATAGCATAAAAGGATACTTGAATAAGAATTTTTCAATGAAAGACCTCGGTGAAGCTGCTTATATATTAGGCATCAAGATCTATAGAGATAGATCAAGATGCTTAATTGGACTTTCACAAAGCACATACCTTGATAAAGTTTTGAAGAAGTTCAAAATGGATTAAGCAAAGAAAGGGGTCTTGCCTGTGTTACAAGGTGCGAAATTGAGTCAGACTCAATGCCCGACCACTATAGAAGATAGAGAGAAAATGAAAGTCATTCCCTATGCTTCAGCCATAGGTTCTATCATGTATGCAACGCTACGTACCAGACCTGATGTGTGCCTTGCTATTAGTTTAGCAGGGAGGTATCAAAGTAATCGAGGAGTGGATCACTGGACAGCGGTCAAGAACATCCTGAAATACCTGAAAAGGACTAAGGATATGTTTCTCGTTTATGGAGGTGACAAAGAGCTCGTCGTAAACGGTTACGTTGATGCAAGCTTTGACACTGGTCCAAATGACTCTAAGTCACAAACGGGATACTTATTTTTATTGAATGGTGGAGCTGTCAGTTGGTGCAGTTCCAAGCAGAGCGTCGTGGCGGGATCTATGTGTGAAGCGGAGTACATAGCTGCTTCGGAAGCAGCAAATGAAGGAGTCTGGATGAAGGAGTTCATATCCGATTCTAGATGTAATACCTAGTGCATCGGGTCCAATGAAAATATTTTGTGGCAACACTGGTGCAATTGCCTTGGCAAAGGAATCCAGATTTCACAAGAGAACCAAGCACATCAAAAGACACTTCAATTCCGGCCGCGATCAAGTCAAGGAGGGAGACATAGAGGTTTGCAAGATACATACGGATCTGAATGTTACAGACCCGTTGACTCAGCCTCTCTCACGAGCAAAACATGATCATCACCAAGACTCCATGGGTGTTAGAATCATTACAATGTAATCTAGATTATTGACTCTAGTGCAAGCGGGGGACTAAAGGAAATATGCCCTAGAGGCAATAATAAAGTTGTTATTTATATTTCCTTATATCATGAGAAATTTTTATTATTCATGCTAGAATTGTATTAACCGGAAACTTAGTACATGTGTGAATACATAGACAAAATGAGTGTCACTAGTATGCCTCTACTTGACTAGCTCATTAATTAAAGATGGTTAAGTTTCCTAACCATAGACATGAGTTGTCATTTGATGAACGGGATCACATCATTAGAGAATGATGTGATTGACTTGACCCATCCGTTAGCTTAGCACTTTGATCATTTAGTTTACTGCTATTGCTTTCTCCATAACTTATACATGTTCCTATGACTATGAGATTATGCAACTCCTGAATACCAGAGGAACACTTAGTGTGCTATCAAACGTCACAACCTAACTGGGTGACTATAAAGATGCTCTATAGGTGTCTCCGATGGTGTTTGTTGAGTTGGCATAGATCGAGATTACGATTTGTCACTCTGTGTATCGGAGAGGTATCTTTGGGCCCTCTCGGTAATGCACATCACTATAAGCCTTGCAAGCAATGTGACTAATGAGTTAGTTACGGGATGTTGCATTACGGAATGAGTAAAGAGACTTGCCGGTAACGAGATTGAACTAGGTATTGAGATACCGACGATCGAATCTCGGGCAAGTAACATGCCGATGACAAAGGGAACAACGTATGTTGTTATGCGGTTTGACCGATAAAGATCTTCATAGAATATGTAGAAACCAATATGAGCATCCAGGTTCCGCTATTGGTTATTGACGGGAGATGAGTCTCGGTCATGTCTACATAGTTCTCGAACCCGTAGGGTCCGCACGCTTAAAGTTCGGCGACGGTCGGTATTATGAGTTTATGTGTTTTGATGTACTGAAGGTAGTTCGGAGTCCCAGATATGATCACGGACATGAAGAGGAGTCTTGGAATGGTCGATACATAAAGATCGATATATTGGAAGGCTATGTTTGGACATCAGAATGGTTCCGGGTGAGTTCGGGCATTTACCGGAGTACCGGGGGGTTACCGGAACCCCCCGGGGAGTATATGGGCCTTATTGGGGCCTTAGTGGAAGAGAGGAGAGGAAGGCCAAGGTGGAGGGCGCCCTCCCCCCCTAGCCCAGTCCTAATTGGGTGGGCGGCCGGCCCCCCTTCATTCCCTCTCTCTCCCCTTTCCTTCTCTCCTGCTCCAACAAGGGAAATGGGGAATCCTACCCCTTGGGCGCGCCATAGAGGGCCGGCCCTCCCCCTCCTCCACTCCTTTATATACGGGGGAGGGGAACCTCTTAGCCGTGTGCGGTGCTCCCCTCCATAGATTTCCACCTCGGTCATATCGTTGTAGTGCTTATACGAAGCCCTGCGTCGGTAACTTCATCATACCCGTCATCACGCCATCGTGCTGACGAAGCTCTTCCCCGGCACTCAGCTGGATCTAGAGTTCGTTGGACGTCACCGAGCAGAACGTGTGCAGATCACGGAGGTTCCGTACCTTCGGTGCTAGGATCGGTCCGATCGTGAAGACATACGAGTACATCAACCGCGTTGTCATAACGCTTCCGCTTATGGTCTACGAGGGTACATGGACAACACTCTTCCCCTCGTTGCTATGCATCACCTAGACGGATCTTGCGTGTGCGTAGGAAATTTTTTGAAATTACTGCGTTCCCCAACACCACCTACCTGTAGATGTCCTTCCAACTATTAAAACCCCTGGTCTCATCTATCTCTAGAAATGGCAAACAAACAAAGTCCTTTCCATCTCGCCCCCCAAAACCCCAATTCCTTCCTCGCCCTTGCCGCCTCCTCCCTCCTCTCTGCCACCACTGAGCGCCACGTTGATCAGAAAGAAAAAGCTAAAGTGCAATAGAAACCATGAAATGCAACACAACAAGGAGAGGAGGGGGCGTCATTGCCATCAAACGTCGGTGACTATGTCGCTAACGCTCCGAGACCCTGGGGGGCAAGTCGAGGTGTTGTGTGGCGTGATGGCCGCTGCTGAGAAACAACTAGATAATAGTTGAACAAAGGGAGTATTTTTTTCTTGAGGCGTGTTATACATACCTGAAAGAAGCACCCCTCATATCAATTGATCGTGGAAAACATAGAAATACGCTTTCCAAATTGTCCTAGCAATAATCCGAGTTTACGCCTTTGCACTAGTCTCGTCACGACCACACACCTCATGAGCCCATCGACCAGATATCCATCCAAAATTTGCGGCAGCGAGCAACTCCGCACGCAATCCGTCCAAAAAATGCCTGGTCCCAACTGGCATCCACCTACCCAAGACACACGCCTTCCTCGCATCCCCGCACCCTATCCCACCCTTAGAAAAGAAACACACCTCCCCCGCCACGTCACCTATCCGCGCCACCCCCTTTACCCCATTCTCTGCCACCCATCTCCAATCTGACGGCCCGCACCCCGCATCACGCGGATCGTGGTCGCACCCCTAGTCCCAAACCGCGCGGCTATAAAGCCACCCCCCCCACACACACACACACACGACACAACCATCAACATGGTCTAGATCCACCTATCTTCTCCTCCGCCTGCAACCATCAATATTGTCTAGATCTAACCATATTCTCCTCCACCCGCCGCCGCCACCACCACTCCTTAGACCTAACTATCTTCTCCTCCGTCGTCAACCATGATAATTGTCTAGATCTAGCTATCTTCTCCATCCACCATCACCACTTCCACCCTCTAGATATGTTTTCCCTCGTAAATCCATCATCTATGTTTTCCTCTTAGGTGAGATTGTGGTATTCCAAGTCACTGACACACTGCACCATCTGCCCTTTCCCGACGCACCACAATCGCTGCCCAAGCCATCCTCCTTTTACATCTTGGACGAAGACGGTGAGATCCAAAGTCAGAGGTAAGAAAAAATAATGTATTCTCTAGGAGCATAAAGGATTTTGTTCATACCATTTTTTGTTTTTTTCTAGGGAGCATATTAGAACTAAATGCATATTTCCCAGGCTTCCACCATTCACCCTTTTCCAGCGCACCACAGCCATTGCCCCACTTTTAGGCCATCATTTACATCTTGGAACGGAGAAGACGAGATCTAAAGTCAAAGGTAAGGAAAAACAATTTATTCACTAGGAGCATAAAAGGTTTTTGTTGATACCATTTCTGTTTTTTCTAGGGAGTATATTAGATCTAAATGCATATTTCTCAGGCTTTTTTTTAAATCTCAATATTCAAGTGCAACATTAAGAACTAGGATTGTCCCAAGGTGTTCTTTGGAATTGTGTGTTTATGCCGATGAAGTTCTCTGAAGTAACCAATCAAGGGAACATGTATCCAACACAACACCTATCTCATTTGGGTTTTACTTTTTTCCAGCCTATCTGTGTTTGTTTTCCAATATCTCTCTAGTACACATCCAGCCCCGTCGGATTCTCTTTCGAACCATGCTCGGTTCACCGAGGTTTGCCCCAATAATCCACCGAAGTTTGTGTTGTCCTTTTTGGTGCCCGCGATTTCAAAAATAATTGATGATCTAACTATTAAAAGCATATCATGGTAAAAAGAATGAAATGTCGTTCTCCAGCAAAATTTGTTCACTCACCCACAAGTGAATGTCCTTTCCGCAATTAAAACCCGTCGTCTTGTCATGTCGATGTTCAAAAATGGCAAACAGTCAAAGTCCTTTGCGGCTTTCTTCTGCACAGAGGGTGTGCATTGGAGCATGCCCAGAAAGAATTCCCCTTTCTCCATTTTAGGTTTTGTTTGCTTTTTGGAATTAGGGAGTGTAATGTTAGATTTTGAAAGGGGTCTGTGCTGATTCGAAAGAATTGCTAAAACTATGTTTTTTTTAGTATCAGGAAAAATAGTCACTGCACGCCACGGCATTATTTTTTCGAATAGCGGGATTTCTTTCATTGAAAAGATAAGTTTCTCGACTCTTAATTAGGAAACATGGAGCGAAAACCAGATTGCCGAGTTACTAAAGGAAATCGGGCGAAACCGCTGAGCGCGGCGCACACAGATACTCCACACACACACACACCGATCCGCGCACCCTCGCGGCCGAAGCCGCAAACCGAGCGCCGCACAGACCGCCCGAGTCCCTTCACCACGCGCCCCACCGGGCCTCCACCACGCCCGAGCAGGCGACCAGCAGGCCGCAGATCCTCGATAAGCACCACGCCGGGCCAGCAGGCTCCTTCACACGCCGCCACCAGCCGCAGCACCAACGCGGGCCGCCATGGAAGCGCGCCTAGCACCGCACGGGATCACGAGCCCCCCGTCGAGCCCCGAGAACCAGCGCCGCCAAGACAGTTCGGGGCCCCGCCTGGGAGCGAGCGAGCTGGGATGAAGTCAGGCGTGGAGGTGGACGGCGGCTCGGACCCTGGTGACGGCGCCGCTGGACTTCGGGATGGGTGTCGAGAGGGTTCCGGATCTGCTCTTTGTTGTGGAGGAATTGACCGGAGGAGGGAGATCAAGCGGCGGGGGAGAGGAGGGGTATCAGAGGGCTGAGAGGGGGTATGTTACTGTCTTTGTAAGATCATCGTGCAGTCTTATGCTTATACCACATCACTAGTCTGTGAAAAACTACATATAACTCCAATTGTCCTGTGGGATAGTACCGAAATAGTTAACCTTCTATTTACACCGGCCTATTTCGTATGGTTCATTTGAATCCTTCAGGATTGTAAACATCAAATTTTAGACTGTTTGCGAGGAACAACTGTCTAATCTAGTTGAAGTTACATGTTTCTGGAGTGTACCATGGTGAAAATGGCCAATCGTTGACTGCCCTGTTAGAGTTACTGTTGATTCATCGCATCGGTGCCCAAAGATTTGTTGCCCTGGCGATAATGAACTTGTAATTTGTGAACAAGCTCATGCCTCCAGTCTGCTGGTAAGTATACTATGAACCATTGACCACGCCTCTATGTGCTCTTCTTGAAGAGTTATACAGACAAACTGTTCTTTATCGGAAAAAAATACAGAATAAACTGTTTCATCCAGTAATACTGTGGTTAAACTTCTAAGGTACAGTGTTTAGTTGGATCACAGTCTTCTCTGTTCACATGTGGTAAATTCATCACTAGCATACATCATGTGCTGTCATTAAGAGGAAGCAGATGAAATCTAATCATTGGTGAAATGTTGCACTCATGTTTTGGGAATTTGACATTTTAATTTTTGCATTACTGAAGTATCTCTCATTGCTTTCCTTCAGGTTTTTTCTGTACAATATCCTCAGACAAGTAACCGTGGAAAAGAAAGGCATGGCAAAACCATTGATGAGGAAGGTTGCAGAGTGAGCTGCCATTACTGCGTTAAGGTGGTTTCGAGTTACAACCGCCTAGAACACCATTTAGCAGGCATCAGGGGCAATGTCAGCACAAGCTTAAGGAGTTCACTTGTGGATCGCAAGAAGAGAAAGCTTGGATGCTCAGAAAAATGAAGAAACGGAAGCATGAACATGATGAGGTTCCTCACACAAGCCCAGCCCTTCCATCTGCTCAAGTCCAGCAACCACAGCTACAACCAACTGTGTCCAATAACCGCTGCTTTCTTCATTATCTACCGGATTTGAGGCAGCCCAAGGAAATCACATATAATCCTTGTCAACTGAAACCAAAGGTTGAGGCAAATGACTTTGATTCTCCTTCAGCAAAATCAATAGGCAAGTTCTTCTCCAAACCTGCACCTGAGCCTACGTACGAAGCTGTTCTGCAGGAGCAACTAAGAGAAACTGAGAACCGCGCAAAGGAACTCAAGCAAGAGTGGCAAACAAGTGGCTGCACTGTAATTGTTGATAGTTGGAAGAGCAAGTGTGGCAAAAGCTTCGTAAGTGTCCTGGTGCACTGTAGCAAAGGTATGCACTTCCTCAGATCCATTGATGTCTCTGAAATCACTGAGGACTTCGATGAGCTAAAATCAATGCTCTCTCGCGTGGTTGATGATGTCGGTGCCCATAACATTGTTCAGATTGTCATGAATGACGTGTCACCCCATATGCAGATGGCACGACAGTATGTTCTAAATAAATATGATAGTTTTTTCTTCACACTATGTGTTGACCATTGCATCAACCTTCTGCTTGAGAAAATAGCAGCGCTCGAGCATGTCAGTGAAGTTCTAATGAAGGCAAGGGAAATTACAAGGTTTTTAAATGTCCATGCACTGCCAATGAAACTGAAAGGAAGATATGTCCAGGAGGAGATTTTGAGCAGTTCTTATCTGAAATTTGTGGCAGTGTTCATCACATTAGAGAGGTTAGTTTCTGCAAGAGTAGGTCTGGTGCAGATGTTCAGCTCACCTGAATGGGTTCCCTCTGGTTGGGCTTCTCTTGATTTGTTTGAGCGTATCCAGAGCATAGTAAAGACAGACGATACATTTTGGCATGCTGCGGCCAAAGTCGTGAAGGTTACAAGTCCACTTGTCAGAGTGTTGTATAAACTGGAATCTGATATCTGTCCGATGGGTATCTTGTATGAAGCCATGCATGGTGCAAAAACAGAGATATGTGTCAATATTGGAGATGGAAGTGAGTTTTATTTGCGTATAATTGACAGGATATGGGATGGTTACTTGCATAGCCCTCTTCATGCTGCTGGTCAGATGCTAAACCCAAGGATCTTTTACGCAGCTGGATCCCACCTTTATACTGTGATCAGCAGCGGCATCGCGGCCTGTATAATCCAACTGGGCAAGGCTCATTACGATCCCAGAAATGCGTTAGCACAATTGGAAGTGTATGAAAAGAAGTTGCGCTATTTCGATACAGATCGAGCAAAGCAGCAAATAATGGAATTACCACAAGGTAAGCTACACCCTAATCTCTTACAAAATGCCCACTCCTTAACAAGCCACTAACGGTAGTGCCTTTCTGTGTCATATGTACTGGATTTTTTCAATCTTTAGAGCGAGCTGGAATAGTGTCAGCGCGCCAACATATTTAGTTAGTATGTGAATGTGGCACAAATATATCATGTCATGATGCACTTCTCTATTCAATTCAAAGTCAGAATGTGTAGAATGATCAACTTCTCTGCATTAGCGTAACTTGTCAACATAGTTGTTTAAATAAATAGCAGAGAAGCTAAAAGGTTTACAGATGAATGTGTGGAATGATCAACTTCTCTGCATTAGACTAACTTGGTCAACATAGTTGTTTAAATAAATAGCAGAGAAGCTAAAAGGATTAGAGATGAATGTGTAGAATTATCAACTTCTCTGCGTCAGCTCAAGCTTGTCAACATGGTTGTTTAGTTAGTACTGTATGTTGCAAGTTGCAAACTGGAGCATATGGCCTGCTTACACCCACTGAGATCATCACCATTTCATTCATTCGCTCATATCATACTGAGTACATGACTTACGAGTACCTTCTTACCATGTTTATGACTTGAAATCGCAGTTAAATGGTGGTCGAAGCATGGGGCTCGCGTGCCCGACCTGCAGACCCTTGCGAGGCGGGTCCTGAGGCAGACGTGCTTCGGCGCCACCAGGTACAACATCGACTGGAGCCTGTCGGAGAAGCTGCACGCTGAGTGGGACGAGATGACGCTTTCCGAACAGGAGAGGTTCCGGCAGAAGGAGTACGTCCACTACAACAGCGTCCTCGCCCGCGCCTCCCCGCTCCTGCACGGCTCCTCCGTGAAGCAGCACGACAGGGTCACCTTGGTGCTGCAGGACTGGATCAGACCGCAGAAACAGGCCGCTGGTCGCCACTGAGTGAGACAGCGTTCAGTTCGGCCTGGAGCGATGCTTTATCGCCTCCTCAGTTTTCTTTGCTATCTGTGTGTGCTGCTGCAATGGTGTGCAGAAGTAATCTGTCGAGTGGCAATGTCGTACTGGTACTATCGTCGTCTCTGACGAATCTCCAAGTTTTTAATTTCTTGAACTCCTGCTGGATTACCAAGTTTGTTATGTTGTGTTGAAACCCTGCTGAATTTCCAAGTTATTAGAAGTATGGTTGTGGATCAGTCTTTTCTTTCAATGTATTGTGTATTGGCTTGAGCTTTCAGTTTGGTTTTTCATGTTCACTAGGCATTACAACAAACATCTTTTTTAATGCGAAAAGGTACACCAATCATCTGAACATACAAACATGACGGTAAGGAGTTCTTGTAATCTCCTCTAAGAAGTAGTACTACTATTAATCAACAAGCCAATCCAATTTTCCAATATGGAGCACATAGCAGCTGCACCAAATCTCTTCCCTGTCGCTTAGAATTCAACTTAGAAGCAAGCATCCAACAGACAGCAGCAACAAAGGGCGGCCAAGCTGTCAAAACACAAAGGGAAAGCAAAAATGTATGTCAGCTAGCTGGTGTCGTTACACATAATACTCGTATATGCTACAAGTTCCATATACAGTACTCCCTCCGTCCTATCATAATGTAACACGTTTTTTGACTCTGATGTAGTGTCAAGAAATGTCTTACATCATTGTATGCTCGGAACAAGAGAAGAATGAGATGCAACACGTCCAACTATGCTCTGAATTCGACAGTAACTAAGTTTTGGATAACCCCGCAAAAAAAACTAAGTTTTGGATGAATTGCTCTGGAAATATGAAAAGTTTTCAGAAAATGCCGCCCTTCAGCTGGTGTCATTTCAATAAACATGTACTACTAGTATATCTAACTTATAGTTTCACAAAAAAGTACTCCCTCCGTCTCATAATGTAAGACGTTTTTTGACACTAGTGTAAATGTAAGACGTTTAACGTCTTACATTATTGGGCGGAGGGAGTATATATCTAGTTTATATTGTTCACAAATCACAAATATCTTTCCGCGCCAGAAGACCTAGCGTGACAGACAGCTACGAGGTTCGCTGAGGCAACCACTCCTTTTTTTTTGACAGCTGAGGCAACCACTCCTAGTGACAGACACATCAGAACGGCAGTAACGACGAGTCACGAGTGGAGGGATGCGGGGCCGACGTCACCCACCAACGAACCCAACCCACCCCGGGCCACACAAAACGCCGACCCCCCAACGTCCACCCCGACCCCGACGACCCACCGGCGACGGCGAGCCCAATCTGGCTTCAGTTCAGAGATCTAACGCGATGCTAGGACCAAGCCGAGGGAATCTGAGAGAAGGAAGGAGGTGGGCTCAGTCTTGTCTTACCATCCCTCCATGAAGGACGGGCCGCTGCTCTGCTGCTGCCGCGGCGGCTGCTGCGCGTACTGAGGCGGGTACCCCTGCTGTGGGTACCCTTGCTGCGGGTAGCCTTGCTGCGGCGGATACCCACCCTGCTGTGGCGGATAACCCCCCTGCTGCGGCGGGTATCCCTGGGGAGGGTAGCCCTGTCCCTGCCCCGGCGGTGGGTACCCGGCCGGAGGGTAGCCTGCCGGCGGGTACTCTTCTTTCCCTGGATACCCTGAGCAAAAACAACAGGATTGTATACGAGATGTGAAAGGAGGAAATTGAGGGGATGGATCTTGACTTGAGGCGAACGGGGCGGACCTTGCTGTGGAGGCACGCCGACGGGGGGCTGCTGCTGGCCGTAGTAGCTCATGGCGGCGGTTGAGTCCCCGTGCTTTGCTTCGGCCGGCGCTGCGGGGGACGACGACGAGAGAGAGGCGGGGAAGGAGACAGGGAGGGAAGGAGGGAGGCGGCGAGCTCTATGGGCGGGCGGGCGGGCGGGCGTGGACCTGTATGGTGTGCTGGACACGACAGGTAGGCGGATATTATTATTATAAGGTTTTTTAGAGTTTTTTTTATAAGGTGGAACGTGGAAGAGACGGCAAAGTGGGGGCCGTTTGAGTTGGAGGTGTTGGACGTAACGGGGCCGCACCAGCAGGGTGGTTGTACCGCACTCGCGCGCCTTGCCGCGCCGGCGGCGGCGGGATAGTTTGGGCAGAGTGAGCCCTGGTGGCTGGTGGGGTACGTGGAGCATATGAGTGCCAACAACTGACTGGGGATGAATTGTCTATTCCACTGCTAATTGTCATCTAATCTGTGAACGCAAGGAAATGCAGAAATAATGTTATTATCATGCAGTCATTTCGTATAATTTCTACACACATGTAATCCAAGGATAGAAGAAAAATCACTCCTCATGTCGGTCCAAGAGGGAGCATCAACACATTCCGACATGGAGCGGTACACGGGACGTGTGGGAGGCGATGTGGTCGGCGATTGGGGAAGAGACTTAAACCCCACCTTACTGATTACATTGACCACTCTCAGTAAGGCAGGAAAATTCCTAATAACATTATCATTGCCCAAGAGATCACACATTACTTCACCCTCACGTCTTGAAATACTCCGACTTTCATGCTTAAAATTGACCTTGCTATTGATCATATCGAGCGGAATTTTATTGTGCCAGCAGGGCCTGCCCTGAATGGGGGTAGGGAGCGGCCGCCCCGGGCCCCCAAAGTCTAGAGGGGACCCCATCAGGGGTACTATTTATCTAGTGAAATGATCGATATGGTTGATTAAAGGGGGGTGAATAGGCAACTATCAGTTTTTAGCTTTTCTTAACAAATTAGGGTTAGCAACAGATAGGTTGTCTAGATGTGCAACTAGGCGAGCAACCTATATGATGCTAGCAATGAGAACAATAAAAGCAAGCAAGATAAACAACACAAGTAAAGCTTGCACAAAGTAAAGGTAAGAGATAACCATAAGTGGGGTTGGGGGAGACGACGATGTGTTACTGAAGTTCCTTCCCTTTGAGAGGAAGTATGTCCCTGTTGGAGCGGTGTGGAGGCACAATGCTCCCCAAGAAGCCACTAGGGCCACCATATTCTCCTCATGCCCTCACACAAATACGAAATGCCGTGATTCCACTAGTGATGCCTTTGAAGGCGGCGACCGGACCTTTACAAACAAGGTTGATGCTCTCTCCAAACCCGAATTGAAGGCTCCCAACACCACCACGAAGCTTCAACACAATGGAATGTGGCTCCGAGGTGACCTCAACCGCCTAGGGTGCTCAAACACCCGAGAGTAATAAGATCCGCAAGGGATTAGTGGGGGAATCAAATTTCTCTTGGTGAAAGTGTAGATCTAGACCTTCTCAAGCAATCTCTAAAGAATCAACAAGTTTGACTGGCTAGGGAGAAAGATCGGGCAAGAATGATCTTGTGAGCAACAATGGAGCTTGGGGGAGTAAGAGGTAAGTCATCTTGAGGAAGATGACTCCCTTAGGCTAAGTTCGGTTACACCCCCTCACAAGGGGATTGGGGGTGGATTGGAGGGGATTTTGACTTGTAGAGGGTGCAATCCCTGCCAAAGCCCTCCATTTTCCCTGTCAACCGAACAAGCCTTTATATAGTGGGGGATGAAATCCAACTATTATGCACCCACAGCCCATAAACAAGCGGTAGTACCGCTCAGGGGAGCGGTACTTCCGCTGGCACGGAAGTTCTAGCCGCTGCGTACAAATGAGCAAGCCAGGGAGGCGGCAGTTCCGTCGGAGCGGTACTCCCACTCCCACCAGCGGTACTTCCGCTTGGTGATGAGCAACAACTGGAATCAACGGGTAGTAGAGGGGGGCAGTGCGGCAGTGCCGCCCGAGGCGGTACTATCGCCAAGAACTGCCGCTCTACTTTCGCCCACGGGACAAAACCAGTCCAGAATGTAGTAAAAAAGCGGTACTTCACGTGGCAGAAGCCAACAGAAGTTCCGCCAGAGCGATACTACCGCGGCGAGGAGCGGTACTTCCGCTTAGCATGAGAATGCCCAGTAAACCCGCGGTAGTAGGGTGACAGTTAGGCCCGTAGTACCGCTGGAGCGGTATTACCACGCGGAACTGCCGCTCTACTACCGCCCATTTACAGAACACTCAAAACAGGCAGAAGTAAGTGTCGAACTCAACGAGGAGCTAAAGGTAGAATTTATATTATCTTCAAGTTTTATTGACCACTAATACAACTCTACACACACTAACGTTTGCTTTGAACAAGAATAAAACTAGAGGTACTTTGCGAGAATAATAAAAGGTTAATTATTTTTAGTAGAGAGAGCTTTTGAAAACAATGAGAATGATTTGTCCCTAGATAATTGATAACTAGACCGGTAATCATTATTGTAATTTTATATAAGGAAGAGGCAAAAGCCAACATACTTTTCCATACTAGGATCACATGCACTTATGATCGAAACTCTAGCAAGCATTTGCAACTACTAAAGATCATTAAGATAAAATCCAACCATGTCATTAAGTATAAAGTCCTCTTTCGTCCCATATGCAAAACCCACTTACCCGAGTTTGTGCTTCTATCGCTCATGCAACCCTGATAGTAAGCAAATTATGAACATATTGCAACACCCTACAACAGAAATCCCACACGTTTGCACGGCATGAAGGGCACCATAGGACAACACCAAAATAAAACATACAACCCAAATCAATCATGATCACCAATTAACACATAGGGAAAACGAATCTACTCAAACATCATAGGATGCCAACACATCTTTGAATAATAGTATGTAGCATAACACACCTTGTTCAAGTAGAGATTGCAGCGGGGATAGAGATGTTACACCGCTACATAGACGGGGAGAGAGTTGTTGTTGACGGTGACAAAGTAGATGTAGATCGCCCTAGATGGGAGAGAGGGCGAGAGAGCCCACACCTCCTCCTCCTCCTCCTTCTTTCTTGGCCTCCCCCCTAGATGGGACAACAATTTCCTCCTCTGGTCATTGGTCTTCCTGTTGAGGAACGTAGTAATTCAAAAATTTCCTACGATTACGCAAGATCTAACTAGGAGATGCATAGCAACGAGAGGGGAGAGTGTGTCCACGTACCCTCGTAGACCGAAAGCGGAAGCGTTTAGTAATGCGGTTGATGTAGTCAAACGTCTTCACAATCCAACCGATCCAAGTATCGGACGTACGGCACCTCCGTGTTCAGCACACGTTCAGCATGATGACGTCCCTCGAGCTCTTGATCCAGTAGAGGGTCGAGGGAGAGTTCCGTCAGCACGATGGCGCGGCGACGGTGTTGGTGATGTGATCCACGCAGGGCTTCGCCTAAGCACTACAACAATATGAACAAGGTGGTAAATTGTGGATGGGGGCACCACACACGGCTAAGAAACAACTTTTGTGCTTTGGGGTGCCCCCCTGCCCACATATATAAAGGAGGGGAAGGAGGAGGAGGAGGCCGGCCAAGGAAGGGTGCGCGCCATAGGGGAGTCCAACTAGGATTCTCAATCCTAGTCGGAATCCCCTTCCTTTTCCAAGAGGGGGGAGAGGGAAGGAGGAGGAGAAGGAGAAGGAAAGAGGGGGGCGCCGGCCCCTCCCTAGTCCAGTTCGGACTTGCCATGGGGGGGGGGGGTTGCGGCCACCCCTTGCGGCCTTTCTCGCCTTTTCACTAAAGCCCATTAAGGCCCAATACTTCCCCGGGGGGGGGGGGTCTGGTAACCTCCCGACACTTCGGAACCATTCCGGTGTCCGAATATAACCTTCCAATATATCATTCTTTAACTCTCGACCATTTCGAGACTCCTCGTCATGTCCATGATCTCATCTGGGACTCCGAACAAACTTCGGTCATCAAATCACAAAACTCATAATACAAATCATCATCGAACATTAAGCTTTCGAGAACTATGTAGACATGACCGAGACATGTCTCTGGTCAATAACCAATAGCGGAACCTGGACACTCATATTGGCTCCTACATATTCTACGAAGATCTTTATCGGTCAAACTGCATAACAACATACGTTATTCCCTTTGTCATCAGTATGTTAATTGCTTGAGATTCGATCGTCGATATCATCATACCTAGTTCAATATCGTTACCGACAATTCTCTTTACTCGTTCCGTAATGCATCATCCCGTAACTAACTTATTAGTCACATTGCTTGCAAGGCTTATAGTGATGTGCATTACCGAGAGGGCCTAGAGATACCTCTCCGATACACGGAGTGACAAATCCTAATCTTGATCTATGCCAACTCAACAAACACCATCAGAGACATCTGTAGAGCATCTTTATAATCACCCAGTTACGTTGTGACGTTTGATAGCACACAAAGTGTACCTCCGGTATTCGGGAGTTGCATAATCTCAGACAGAGGAACATGTATAAGTCATAAGAAAGCAATAGCAATAAAACTAAACGATCATAATGCTAAGCTAAAGGATGGGTCTTGTCCATCAGATCATTCTCCTAATGATGTGACGCCGTTCATCAAATGACAACACACGTCTATGGTTAGGAAACTGAACCATCTTTGATTAACGAGCTAGTCAAGTAGAGACATACTAGGGACACTTTGTTTGTCTATGTATTCACACATGTACTAAGTTTCCGGTTAATACAATTCTAGCATGAATAATAAACATTTATCATGAATAAGGAAATATAAAATATCAACTTTATTATTGCCTCTAAGGCATATTTCCTTCACTCCCCGTCCCCCGAGGGACGGGAGCCCCTCTAGATTGGATCTCCCTCCGTGTTTTCTTCTCTGTTTCGCATACCTGTTTTTTTTGGCCGAACACCGTTTCTAAATATGTAGCGATTCGGCCTAAAAAATTTAACACGATTTTTTCTGGATATAACCTTCCTTACGGCTGAAGGATAGCTCCAATTGACTTCGAGGGAGCCACTCACCAGGCACGCCCCAAGGAGGGGGAGGGCGCCCTGTGAGCTTGTGAAGCCGTTGGCCCCCCTTGACATAAATTCTTGCAGAAAATCGTATATTCAATTAAAAATCTCCGTAAAATTTTGTCGTGTTTGGACTTCATTTGATATGGATATTTTGCTAAACACAAAAAATGCATTCAAAAAACAGGAGCTGATACTGGGCAGTAGATTAATATGTTAATCCCCAAAATAATATAATTTGTTGCAAAAAGTATGTAAAAGTTGTAATATAATAACATTAAACAATAAAAATTATGGATACGTCAAAAGTGTACCTAAAGCGGCAACGCATGGTGGGATCTCACACAAGAAGCTTGGGATATGAGGTTATTAGCCAAAAGGCACAAATTTCGATGGGGATGCTGGCAGTGTTGAAGATGATGAGTTGCATGGTGGGCGAAAATCTGGAATACATTTCAAAATGGATGTATTTTTAAAACACTTGAATATTTTTTAGTTACATGAATGTTTTTCAAAATGTGCAAACAGTTTTAATACTCTTTTTTAATTGTGTTAAAATATTTTCAAAATATGCGGTCATTTTTTTAATTGTCAGTTTTTGTTTTAAATTGCAAGTATTTGTGGGAACACATTTTAAGCTGTACATTTTTTTTCAAAATGCATTAACACTTTATGAAACACTTTAACACATTTTAAATCACAGAAAAAAACTAAAATGCGATAATATTTTTAAAATATGTAAACACTTTTTAAGTTTACTTCACATTTTTACAAAATTTTGTGAATGATTTATCAATTAATATATAATTGTAAAATATAATTTTTTTAATATCCGACGAACATTTCTATTTTTAAAGATATTCTGTTAAAATAAAATGTAACAAAATATAATAAGGGAAAAAAGAAACGAAAACCCTCGGTTAACCACACGTAAACACGGGCGGCAAGCGCTCTGCCTGCTTGCTTGCGCCACACTTAATGGCCAGCCCTGTTACCAGTTTTTTTATCTTTTCTTTTTGAATAAGTGTACTTTTTAGAAAATGTTTGCAAAGCTGAAGATAGTTTGGATTGTTTTTGAAATATTTGTGTTTTCAAATATTTGTCGGAATATACAAATTATTCCTGTTTTCATAATTTGGTCACAAATTTAAAACAGATGTTTGGGAACTCAAAAAATGGCCCTCCATTTTTTTAATAAATTCAGTAAATGTTTCGGTTTTAAAAAAATTCAGAATTTTTGAAAAACATGCGAGTTTTGAAAAATCTTGGGTATTTCACGCTTTTGAAAAGATTACCAGAATTTGAAAGTTGTTTGCATTTTAAAAAGATTTTTTTATAGATAAATATATATATATATATATATATATATATTTGAAAAAAATCTTCAAGAGTAATATGAATATGTCTAAAAACCGGTTGGTAGAATGAGAAACAACGAGGCTATGCTCTTCCTCGACTGTTTGATGCAGCAAGGGCCGAACAGGAGCCGCGAAGTTACGCGTTGGTTAATTGGAAGCATATAACGGGCCTGAGCCAGCAACTTGTAGCCTTTCCTCCTTTTGTTTGTTTTTTGATGATGGGTAGGGAAGATCGATCTCTGCTGCTGGACTCACTCACTGTTGGCACAGTTGTGATTTCGTTATCCTTGTTGTTGGAGCCCAAGGCCCAGACCGTCACAGGGCATCTCCAACAGTTGTAAGATAGGTGTTGGTAAATTTGCCATCTAGGACATAGTAATGATGTGACATGTAATAAATGTAGAAAAAGAGCAAAGTTATATGTAGTTTAACCAACAACCTTTGCACAAGCTTCTAGGTGAAATAGAGAGCAATCATATTTATTTTCTTATCATCTATTGAATAGCTTACATACAATCCATTGAAGTAGTTGTATGATAGCTTGTTGGTTGATGACATGAACATTCTACCAACAAGACTAACATACAACTTGTTGGAGATGCCCATAGTCGGATTGTCAGAGAAAGTGGCGCGCTTTCGACATTGCACTTTTTCGACATTGCGCTGTAGTAGGAGTATTGTTGATTCATGGGACGGAGCGGTCGTCTTCATTGACCATTCATTGGTGCTGCTTTCTGGGCAAGCAGCACGCACCCACAGCCACTGCCCCACATGCTGTCTTTACTGCGGGGCCAGTGTAAACTGTCACCATCCATCCCTCCCTCCAGTCGGTCGCATTGAACCACCTTCCCTTCCATCACCAGCAGCGATTGAATGAAGCAACCGAGCTGGGGGGCATTGACGACACTTATCAGGGCGCAGTACTCCTACTACAGCGGCTAGTGGAGTAGGTGCATCTGGTCTCCGGTATTCATTTCATTGCCATGGCTCGGTCGTGCTCCATGGTCTGGCCGGTTTCCGCGTGTCGCCGCCGGCAGCAGCGGTACGTAGCGGGCTAGCGGCGTTCAGGATTTTTTTTGTCTTTTCACATTTGTTTTTGTTGATGGAGGCCGGGCCGGGCCGGGCAAGCGATGGTTCAAGTTTTTGAAGTTTTGAACTGGTAGATAGCAAAAAAAAAAAGATTGCAAAAAAAAAGTTTTGAACTGGTAGGGTAGGGTGAGGTAGTAGTATGTGGATCCGTGTGTGGGTGGTGTGACGGACAGTCAGAGCGACGGACGGATCGGGATCATCGGTCTCCGCATCGCATCCGCTTGGCCGTGGGCGTGGGGCGGCGTGCGGGGCGACACGAAAGCTGGGCGCGACCACCGCTCCACTAGCCGCGGTAACGATAAACAATGCAATGCGCCCCCGTAAAAGAAGAGAACAAAAGCGTGGATGGGCAAGGGAACAACCGCGCCGGACAAAGCCTCCGCGTCGCCTTGGGCTCGGCGGCCAGCGCTGGCCCGCCTCGAACTGAACCCCGGTAGCCTCGGCTGGGGACGCTGCTGGCGCGCAGGTCCGCGGATCACGCCGCCTTGCCTCTCGCACCCACACCCAAGCAAGCGGCCGAGTACCAGGTGAGGTCTGGTCTGGCAGTCGGGCCAGCCCAGCAGCGAGGTGGCTCCTGTTGTCGCGCCTCCCCCTCGGCCTCGGGTCGCGAGTTGGCCACCCACTCCCTCCACGCGGACGGCACTAGCGACGCGTCGGAGACTAGTAGCTAGGCGCATTTCAAATTTTGAAGTGTGCACGCCCCTCCTTCTCCTCCTTGCCTCCTCCTCAGTTAATACTCGCTGCTGCAGTCGCAGTCGCGCCGGTCTCCTCGTTCCCCGGCTCCGCCCCAGCAAATACGCCCGCCCGCCTCCGCTCCGCACGCTTCAGTTCATCGCCATTAACTACCACGAACGTCGTCGTTCCGGAGGAGTCATCAGCGATACGTGCGCCGCTTCGATCGTCCTTGGCCAATAACAGCGGAGTCCCCGGCGGAGCGGGAAGCCATGCCGTTGCCGCGGAGCAAGGCCAGGAGGAAGGGCTTCAGGTCGCAGCTGGAGCAGGAGGTGCTCAGGCTGCAGGAGGTGCTGCGGGAGGAGACGGCGCTGCACGCCATCCTCGACAACGCGCTCGACCACGCCGCCGTCACCCTCGCCGACATGTCCTACCTCCCCACCCACGTAAGCGCGCCGCCGCCGCCATTCTCTCTCTGCCATCCTTGGCCACGACCTAACCAGAGCATGTATGGATGCGCTTGCCATTGCTCCAGGCCCAGGAGCTGCTCTCCAACATCTCCGCCATGGAGGCGGCCGTCTCCAAGCTGGAGGAGGAGATGGTCGCCCTCCACTTCCAGCTCATCCAGGAGCGCAACGAGCGGCGCCTCGTCGAGTACCGCGCCAACGCCAAGCAGCGGCCGCTCCCCCTCTGCTCCCACCGCCCCGCCGCCAGACCCGAGTCCGAATCCGACGTACGCCCGCCCGCCGGCCTCCCCCCTCTCCTCACCACCACATTCTTTCTACCTCCGTATCTGAATCCATCCATGGCGCTCTCTCCGTACCAGGACACGGCGAGCGACACCAGCAACTCCACCAGAGCGGAGAAGGCCGCGCCCCCGAAGCTGCATCGGCAGTTCTCCATCAAGGCCCTCGGCGGCGGCGCGAACCCGAACCACCTGTCGGAGGACATCGTGCGGTGCATGAGGAACATCTTCATCTCGCTCTCCGACTCCTGCCGGGAGGCCTCCAGGGCCAGCAACCCCTCCGCCGCCGGGGAGGGCCAGCGCGCCGGCCCGTCGCCCAGCGGGATCGCCGCCTTCTGGTCGCTGTCCGAGCCGTCCTCCATCTCCTCCTGGGTGCAGAGCCCCCAGGTCGACCTCAACCAGAACAACCACCTGCTGGCCTCCGAGACCGTCTTCGACCCGTACAAGGCCCGGGAGAAGCTCAGCTGGGCCGACATCGGGGGCTACGGCGCCGCGTCGGAGGTCTCGTGGATGTCCGCCGGGAAGAAGCAGCTCGAGTATGCCGCGGAGTCGCTTCGGAAGTTCAGGTATGGTGTCAACCAATCCATGCTACTTATATTCAGAGTCCACTGGCTATGAGTAGCAGTTACCATTCAGTGTACCAAACAAGACAACATCACACTTTGTCTAGCCCAAGAAATTACATTTTTAGTTCCAAGTTTGAATACCGCACAAGACAAAGTTTGAAATTACGGATGCTATTAGTCTGCTGACTTTCCAAACAAGACAGCATTACACTTTGTGTACCCCAAGAAATTACAATTTTAGTTGCAAGTCTGAATACCAAAAAGATGGGCAGTGTTCTTAGCATGTCTTGATGCTTTGGTTTTGATTTAAAATTCACTAATCCGTACTGATGGATGCTAATTGGAGTGCAGGTTGCTTATTGAGCAGCTGGCAGAAGTAAACCCTGTTCATCTCAGCGACGACGCGAGATTGGCGTTTTGGATCAATTTGTACAACGCCTTGTTGATGCACGTACGGTGAATTGACAGACTCGCTTTAGTTGTGTAGCCTTTCTGGTTATGGAGATAGACTTGGTTGATAGTTGACGCGAGACTTGATGGTGCTTTATCCCTTTACAGGCTTATCTTGCCTACGGTGTTCCACGAAGTGACATGAAACTGTTTTCACTGATGCAAAAGGTTTGCTTCAAAACTAGATTTGTGCTCGTTAACTGATTTTCGTTTTTCTGTACTCATGTGATGATTCATGTCTAACACTGTTGCTATTATTTTTATTCCAGGCTGCCTACACAATTGGAGGGAATTCATTCAGTGCGGCATTCATCGAATATGTTATTTTGAAGATGAAGCCGCCGAATCACAGGCCACAGATGGTATGTGAGCTGCAGTGCATCTTGATGACAAACCTGCTTGTTTGTTCATGAATGCAAACTGATAACAGCTTCTTTGTTTTGCTTAAGGCTCTGCTTCTTGCCCTTCAGAAGATAAAGTCACCTGAGGACCAGAGAAAGTTCTGCATTTCAACACCTGAACCACTTCTGACATTTGCCCTCAGCTGTGGAATGTATTCTTCGCCTGCAGTAAGTTTAGATCACTCATTTTATGGCTTTTGATATGAAATGCAGCACCATCATTTTGCAACGTTTTTATACTTAACTGACGATTGTTTATCATTGCAGGTGAAGATATACACAGCCAGCAACGTAAGGGAAGAGCTGCAGGATGCGCAGCGTGATTTCATCAGAGCATCGGTGGGAGTGAGCCGGAAGGGGAAGCTTCTGATCCCCAAAATGCTGCACTGTTTCGCGCGAGGGTTCGTCGACGACAACAGCTTCCCTATCTGGATATCGCATTTCCTGCCTCAGCAGCAAGCTACATTCGTCGAGCACTGCGTGTCTCAGAGGCGGCAAAGCCTCCTGGGCACCCGGACTTTCGGCATCATCCCGTTCGACTCCCGATTTCGATACCTTTTCCTGCCTGATATGGGATCAGTGAACTGACTGGTAAGCTAAAATAGTGTCCAACAATAAAAAAATGCATTCTGAGTACTTCTGCAACAGCGAATATCTGTGTGTCTTTCCATGTACTGAATATCTGTTTATTGTAACAGCTGAATCATCAGGTCAGAGGTGCAAAGGAAGCCCTATATTGTCGGCAGTCGAACCGAGCCGTTTCGGCAAGTGGTCGACCAGGTCTCGGATCACACAGGTGCACATCCAGTGATCATCCGGTTTGTTTCAGCACTGAACCAATGTGCAACGGCCGGCTGGATTAAAAGACTGGTATCCTCCTCAAGATGTCAGATAAATCTTGAGCACGTCAGCTGGATTAATTGGCTAGTTTGCCTCGACTTCTTGTCGAATTCAGGGCAAAATGTTGTATATGATAGTGGTTGATTTCTAACTAGCTAGCAAATAAAATGAAGGCGATCGTTATGAAGGTGTTGTGAGTTTACTGACAACATGTACTCCCTCTGCCCCATAATATAATAGCGTTTTTGACACTGCACTAGTGTCAATATATGGGGCGGAGGGAGTATAATGTAGCCTGCAGCTCTGGTCTGCGGCATTATCATGTACTCCCTCCTTTTCGATTTATAAGGGCATCTCCAACAGGTTGTATGTTAGTCTTGTTGGTAAAATGTCCATGTCATCAACCAACAAGTTATCATACAACTACTCCAATAGGTTGTATGTAAGCTATCCAATAGATTGTGAGACAATAAATGTGATTGCTCTCTATTTCACCTTGGAGCTTGTGCAAAGGTTATTGGTTAATCTACATACAACTTTGCTCTCTCTTCACATTTAATACATGTCACATCATCACTATGTCCTAGGTGGCAAATTTACCAACACCCATCTCACAACTGTTGGAGATGCCCTAAGGCTCAATTCAAAAATCTCACCAATCAAGGTAGATGGTGAGTGATGGAATATTTTTTGTAGTTTGCAAAAGCACCCAATTAATGCTCTTGTTTTCCTCAAAAAATATGTTTACGAATGCATTAATTGCAATGCATGCATGCATAAAGTGCATGCATTAGTCAGTTTTCTCTTAATACTTGCATGCAATGATTTAATGCATCTTGAAGTCTGAACATGTAATGGGGAACAACCAAATTGAACCTTATAAAATGGAAAAACTAAAATTTTGAGATACTACAAATGTATGTAGGGAGTAAGCCCTATAAACCGGAAAGGAGGGAGTAGTACTACAATTTATAAGCAAGAAAGGAAACCTAGATTGTTGACAGTTGAACCTAGCTGTTTCAGCAAGTGCGCGGGTCAGAAAGGATTGCAAGTGCAGTGAGTTCAGCAGGTTTGTTTCGACACTGGATCAGTGAGTTCAGCATGGCTGTATATGTTGCAGAATAAAATTCAAGTTATGAGTTGAAGGCATTCATTCATTCATTCATGTTGTATCTCTGTTGCTCATGGTCCTGACAATGCCAAAAATGTATTGCTCTGCCTGCTGTGTCATGTACAGCTATAAGCAAGCGGTAGAAAGTACAGAAATTCCATGGCGATGCTCCCTCCCTCCCTAGTATGATCTCTTCACCGCATGACCGCCGTGGTTCCTTTCGGAATTTCCGTCGTGATTCGCGCGGTTCCTTGTGAGAAATGCAGTCCCGGAATGGCCCTGAATGTGCTTGTCGTTCCTCCTGGGCAAGAGCTTCGCTCGTCTCATGGCCCGTCCTCGCCGTCCTTGATGAGGTTGCAGATGTCCGAGCACTCTGTCAGGCTGCACGGAATTAAGCACGTATGGTTAACTCGTCAGTGGCCTGGCCCCAGCAGTACTAACAGGCAGGCAGGGCGGCTAATTAGTAGAGTAATTACCAGTAGAGGCGGCTGCGGAACTGCCCCTCCTTGAAGACGACGAGGGGCCTCCGGACGTTGATGGGCCCCTCGCCGCCGCGGATGCAGGTGGCCACGCACTTGGAGGTGCACTGCAGCGCCTTGGCCGACTTGGGGTGCTTGATCCTCACCTGCGCCTTGTCGTCCCCTGCATCCCCACCTCCATCATCAGTTAACTGATACCTGTGCTGTGCCTGTGCCTGTGCGCATGCCATCCGTGGTGGCGCTGCTCTCTCCTGCGGATGAACGGGGACGTACCGGAGAGCGTGGGCGGGATGTTGGAGAAGTTCTCCGACTGCGGAGGCGGCGTCGAGAGGATGGCGGCCGCCAGAGCGAACGCCACCACGGCCGGCGCCTGCCCCGCCATCCCCGCGCGGCACAGCGACGGCGGACGAGGACACCAGCGCCGTGGCCGGCCGCGTCTCGTTCGTGGTCTCTGCTCCGCTCCTCTGGTCAGCCACTCAGCCTCGCTGCCCTGTGTGTGGTTAAGGGCGCGCCTTGCCGTTGTTGCCCGTAGTACGGGACGGTGGAAGCCCACCAGCCACCTTTTCTTTTGAGGGTTAGCCCACCAGCCACCTGAGAGGAAAACGCGGAAGGGGACACGGCCCACGTCGCATGGGCCTAGCCCTGCGTCCCGCGGCCCAGCGATTACCGCCCGTTGGTTGGCTCTGCGCCGCTCTTGCGCCGACCGGACTCCGCGCCCGCCGCGGCTTCTCCCCGAATCCCACCGACTGACAGCCAAGGACTGCCCCGCCGCCTCGCGCCGCGTCGCGTCCACGCTACGCTGATCCGTTGGCAGAGTGAAGTAGGCCGTTTCTGGCGGCGGGGAAGGGGGTCCTTCGGAGCAACAGCGAGCCCCCCACCCTAAACCCTAGGCACGACTCGCGCCGGCCAAGCGCCGTCCCCGGGTCGCCCCCCTTCGGCGGCGATGAACCGGCGGCCGGAGCTCTGCAGGAACTACCAGCGCGGCAGGTACCCCGATCCGTCCCCGCTCTAATTCCGCTGCGGCCACCGATTCCGATTGGTTGGTTGCCCTTGCCCTGACCCCGCCGCGCGCGCGCGCCGTGGATTTGTATGTAATGCTGGTTCTGGATGCTGCGCGCAGCTGCAAGTACGGGGCGCAGTGCAGGTTCGTGCACGCCAACTCCAACCAACAGCAGCAGCAGCAGCAGCCGCAGGCGAAGCCCAACCCCTTCGGGTTCGGCGCCGGGGGCAGGCAGCAGCCGCCGCCGCAGCCGTTCGGTGCGCAGTCCCAGCAGTTTCAGCAGCAGCAGCAGAAGCCCAATCCGTTCGGGTTCGGAGTGCAAGGCGGCGCCGCCCAGCAGCGGAACGATCCTGGCCCGGCAAAGGTTAGTATACTGTAATGGGGAAGAGATCTTACTCTGTATGACATTTTCATCAATTGCAAAATTATGTGGTCTATATGGATAGATGCATGTGTGACTAGTGAATTGTTGTGTCAGCCTTTTCAAAATAAGTGGGTGAGGGATCCCTCAGCGGCGCCGACGAAGCAAGCGGAGGCGCAGCCAGCACCGCAGGCGGCCCACACGTGAGTCTCAATGCCATGATGCTATAATACTTTTGATCTTGCTTGACTTGGTTATGGGCGAGTCACTAACGTTGCAAGTTCTTCTCCCAGATCCTGTGCAGACCCTGAGTCCTGCAGGCAACAGATATCTGATGACTTCAAGAATGAGGCTCCCCTGTGGAAGCTTACTTGTTATGCTCATCTCAGAAGGTAAATCGCACCTTATGCTGAATTCCGCTTCAACAGCTGCCCTAGGCTATGCAGATGTTTATGTACATAATATTTGGTTTTGTTGGCACACAGTGGTCCTTGTGACATTACGGGGGATATTAGCTATGAGGAGCTGAGAGCTAAAGCATACGAAGAGGGCAAACAAGGGAAGCCTATGCAGTCAATAGTAAGCTTACTGGCAGTACCACCCGTTCTTTTTCATGGTATTTTTTGGCACTTGAAGTATGTGGTCAAACATTACTGCAACTACATTGTTCTGACCTCGCATGTACTAGCACAATGCTATGTAACACATTTTTTTTATGGAACTATATGTACCATGTGTTCCTGCATTCATGCTTTATCATTGTTGGTAGAGTCATAGAGATATGTGGAAACTTTCCTTGTGGACATGGTCTATGCCCGTGAAAATGTTCCAACATAAAGACTTCTAAGTGTGGGTTTAACCACACACACACAAAAAAAAAAACAGATAAACCTTTGTAGATTGATCATTGTAAAGTTGGTTAATTGTTTCCGAAATTTCTTAAGAACAAACTATCACTCCTTAATTTTTCTTTCTTCAGGTTGAAGGAGAAAGAAATCTACAAAATGCAAAGTTGACAGAGTTCACTAATTTGCTGAACAAGGCACGTGCAACACCAAGCTTTCCTACTGCAGGCTCCTTCCCAGAAGTGAAAAATAACTCAACCTTTGGGAGTTCTCAAACTAATGGACCACCTGTGTTTAGTAGTTTCAATCAACTTGGAGCAGCAACAAATTTTGGATCTGGGCCAAGGTAATACTCTGATTATGGTCTTGAATAAACTGTTGATTCTGTTACTCTGTTAGTAGTCGGCGCTTTCAAGAATACTCGGTTACCATAAATTGTTATGAACATGACTGGTCATTTTTCTTCCCATCAATATGGGTGATCATGTTTATTGTGTTCTTGTGTTTATAATCTGAACTAATGTATCTTATGCAGAACTGCCGCACCAGGAGTTCCAATGAATACCATTTTCGGTCAGCCTACACAGTCTACTCCATCGTTTGGTGCCCCTGCTTTTGGCAGTACTGGAATGAGATTTGGAGTTCCAGGTATATGTCTTAGTTGATCTTTGCAACCGTAGTTGTAGTTTTTGGGTCTTAAGTTGAAACTAGCTTCATGATCGTATTGTATGTAGAAGAACTAATGAATAGAGCAATTGAAATTATGGTCTAATATGCGCTGGGCCTAGAAATTTTACTTCTTTTTTCTCCACAAATTGTGTTAACTGTCATGAATGTTTTTATCTGTTCACCACATGCAAATGGGTATAGCGAAATGATAAAGATGAAAGGCCTGTTGAATGAAAATGCAAAGAGAATATTTGCATTTCCCCTTTTGATGTACAATGTCAAATTTTGTTTTATTTTACTCTTCGGATATTCTTTCATGTCAACATTGTGCTCAAACCTAAATTGATTGCATATCTGCATGACTACACCATCAAGAATGGTTCTGTTATGACCGGCCAGGTCTATGGCCGCAGGGGGCCCAGTGGGCAGGCTTAGGCCTCAAGTTATCTTAGTTTTATTTTCAGATTATGGTTATATATACAAGTTGTAAGACTATTTCAAGAATTAAGCAATAAGACTATTCTATTGCCCGGCTCCCAGAGGAGCCGGAACCCTAACCCTAGCCGCCTCCTTCCTGCGCCGCCGCCGCCCAACCGCAAGGACGGCGCCTCGCCGCCGGCCGCCGCGCTCCAGCCCTCGCCCAACTTCCTCCTTCCCCTACACCCTACGCCCTAGGCAGGGCAGAACCCTAGCTCCTAACACCTTGGTATCAGCCAGCTCAGGTTCGACTATGTCGTCCTCACCACCCTCGCCGTCGCTGCCTCTGACCACCACCACCGCCGCCGCTCCAACAACCACCACCGCTGCCGCGCCATCGCCACTCGCCACGGGGCCGCTGGCCTTTCCATCGGCGCCGCTGGAACTCATCTCCGGCGCGCCCACCGGCCAGCCGATGGCCCCCGTCACCGCTACGCCGCCATCCCCTTCAACCTTACCGGCCCACTACACCCCGGAGGCCATGGCGGGTGTCCTCAACGACTTGGTCGTCGCGGTCCAGGGCATCCGGCTCTTCCTGGCCAGCCCGTACGGGCCGCCCCCGCCGCTCCCGCCCCCTGTGCCCTCCGCCCCCCCGGCTCTTCCGTGGTACTCGGTGCCCGCAGCACTCGCCGGGGGCTACCCGGCGCTCCAGCCGCCGGCCGCCCCAGCGCCGGCCTGGCCGCAATGGCCCGCACCAGCGCCCGCGGCGCCACCCGCGTCGGCCGCGCCCGCCCCCGCCCCGTGGCCGGTCTGGCCCGCGCCGGCTCCCTCCGCGCCAGCTGCACCGGCTCCCACGCCGTCCCCGCCACCCAGCGCCGGCCTGAGTCAGGCCCCTCCAGGGGGGCTCCCGATCCAGCAGGTGTGGTTCCCACTGTCGCCCTCTCCGATTCCGGCATGGTTCACCGGAACGTCGCCACCGCCGGTCTACACGGAGGCCGGTGAATCGTCGGTGTCCACGCTGCAGTACGACGCGCCGCCCTCCGCCCTCCGCATCGTCGAACCGGTCGGCACTGGCGCATCGACCCGGACACCACCTCGCTTCGCCCGGATCGACTTCGCCACGTATGATGGCTCGGAGGACCCCCTTAACTGGTTAAACCAGTGTGACCAGTTCTTCCGGGGGCAGCGCACACCTGCATCCGAGCGCACTTGGCTCGCTTCATACCACCTCCGGGGTGCAGCCCAGACGTGGTACTACGCCCTCGAGCAGGACGAGGGCGGTATGCCTCCCTGGGATCGTTTCCGCGAGCTGTGCCTCCTTTGCTTTGGACCACCACGGCGCGGCAGCCGCTTGTCCGAGCTGGGCCGCCTACCCTTCACCTCCACGGTCCAGGATTTCGCCGACCGTTTCCAGGCTCTGGCATGTCACGCACCAGGGGTGACAGCACTACAGCGAGCTGAGCTCTTCATCGGCGGCCTTCCCGACCACATCTGCGTGGACGTCGAGATGAAGGGGCCCCAGGACCTACAGACGGCCGTATACTACGCTCGGGCGTTCGAGGAGCGTGCCCAGGCCTTGACACGGCCAGCAGCAACTCGGGGGAGCCGACTGCCTCCACGGCCCCCGCCGCCCGCGCCAGCACCTTCAGCCGCCTCGCCGGCGACCACCCCGGCCGCGACGCGGCCCTTCCGGCGCCTTTCGCAGGCAGAGCAGCTCGAGCGCCGCCTCCTGGGGCTGTGCTTTAACTGTGATGCACCCTATGCCCCGGGCCATGTCTGCCCGCGCCTCTTCTACTTGGAGACGGTCGACGAGACGGAGGATGATACCCCCGATGATGGACTCGGCGACCCAACCGCCGTCGAGGTCGCGCCGGCACCCGCGCCCGCGCCGGCTACGGCCCTTGTCGTCTCCCTTCATGCGTTGGCCGGCATCCGTAATGAGCGGACTATGCTTATACCGGTCACGATCCGTGGCGAGACTCTGGGGGCTCTCTTGGAGACGGGTTCTACACATAACTTCCTACCTAAGGCTACTATGCGGCGCCTTGAGCTACAGCCGACAGGCGGGGAGCAGCTGCGGGTCACCGTCGCTAATGGCGACCGCCTCCGCTGCCATGGGCTCGCTCGGGACGTACCCATTACTATCGGCGACGAGCACATCACCATCACTTGTGCCGGCATCGACTTGGGCTGCTTCGACTTCATCCTCGGCGTCGACTTTTTGCGGACTCTCGGACCCATCCTTTGGGACTTCGACGCCCTGACGATGACCTTTTGGCGCCTCGGCCGTTGCATCCGGTGGGAGGGCGTTGGAGGCGCCCCGGCGTCGCCCTCGCTCCAGCTGGCCGCGGCCACCACTGAGGCTGAGCATCCGCTGTTGGATAACCTCCTGCAGCAGCACAGTGATCTCTTTGCGGAACCCCAGGGCCTTCCGCCGGCCCAGGTCTACGACCGCCGTATTCATCTCCTGCCGGGCTCGGCGCCGGTGGCAGTACGGCCCTACCGGTACCCCCAGCTGCAGAAGGACGAGTTGGAGCGGCAGTGTGCACTCATGCTTGCCGCGGGCATTATCCGGATTTCCACATCACCATTCACAACGCCGGTCCTCCTCGTTCGCAAGTCGGACAGCACGTGGCGTTTCTGCATCGACTACTGCGCCCTTAATGCTCTCACACTTAAGGATAAGTTCCCTGTCCCGGTGGTCGATGAACTCCTGGATGAACTATATGGGGCACGCTTCTTCACCAAACCGGACCTCCGGTCGGGGTATCATCAGGTGCGCATGCATTCAGATGACATCGCCAAGACGGCGTTTCGGACTCATCACGGCCACTTCGAGTTCTTGGTGATGCCCTTTGGCCTCTCCAACGCCCCAGCGACATTTCAGGCCTTGATGAACGATGTCCTCCGGCCCTACTTACGTCGGTTCGTTCTCCTTTTCTTTGATGACATTCTTATCTACAGCGCCTCTTGGGCAGAGCACCTCCAGCATGTGGCCATCGTCTTCAACGAGCTTCGGGCGCATCATCTTCATCTTAAGCGCTCGAAGTGCTCGTTCGGGACGCCTTCGGTCGCTTACCTCGGCCACGTCATCTCGGCTGAGGGAGTGGCCATGGACGCAGACAAGGTGGCGGCCGTCGCCGCTTGGCCGATTCCACAGTCTCCGCGGGCTCTTCGCGGGTTTCTTGGCCTCACGGGGTACTACCGGAAGTTCATCCGGGAATTTGGCCTCATCGCGGCCCCACTCACGCGTCTCCTCCGTCGTGACGCCTTCTCTTGGGATGAGGAGGCCACTTCAGCATTCGAGGCCCTCAAGGGGGCCCTCACGACGGGACCCGTACTGCAGATGCCGGATTTCGACCTCCCCTTCACCGTCGACTGCGACGCCTCCGGTGCGGGGTTCGGTGCGGTCCTGCATCAGGGCGATGGACCCCTTGCTTTCTTCAGCCGTCCCTTTGCCGCGCGCCATCTTAAGCTGGCGGAGTATGAGCGTGAGCTCATTGGGCTGGTGCAGGCAGTATGCCATTGGCGGCCCTATCTTTGGGGTCGTTCCTTCCGGATCCACACAGACCATTACAGCCTCAAGTTCATGCTGGATCAGAGGCTCTCGACGGTACCCCAGCACCAGTGGATCAGTAAACTCTTTGGCTTTGACTTCACCGTCGATAGTCGTGGCCATGGGCAGCCTGGCCCGGTCGGCCCGACCCGACCCGGCCCAAAAAAGCCTGACCCGGCCCGGCCCGACCTTGTCCATGGGCCGGGCTCGGGCCTAGGTTTTGAGCCCGAAGCCCGGGCCGGGCCGGGCCCGGGCCCGTCAATTTCGCCATTTAAGGAAGAGGCTCGGCCCGTGGCCCGAGGCCTGATGGGCTTTTAGTGTGATGGGCCGGGCTTGGGCCCGATTTTTAGGCCCAACGGCCGGGCCGGGCCGGGCTCGGGCCTGGGTTTTTTGCGTCGGGCTTTGGTTGGCCCGGCCCGAAGCCCGGCCCGGCCCGAGGAATGGCCAGGTATAACCGTCGAGTACAGGCCGGGTCGTATTAACATCGTCGCCGACGCCCTGTCTCGGCGTGACGCCGATGTGGACGACGGTACGACGTAGGGGGCGGCCTTCTGCATCCTCACCGGGCCCTCTTTCGCCCTCTACGCCGACATCCGACGGGCGACCGCTGCCGCGGCCGACTCCCTCCTCCTGCAGCAGCAGCTGGCGGCGGGAGAGCTGGAGGAGTCGTGGCACCTTGCCGATGGCCTGCTTCTCCATGGGCGCCGAGTCTTCGTTCCGGCGCACGACGATCTTCGCCAGCAGGTGCTGCGCCTCGCCCACTCGGCGGGCCATGAGGGCGTGCAGAAGACGCTCCATCGTCTCCGCGCCGACTTCTACATTCCCGGTGATCGTGCCCTGGTCCGTGACTGGGTACGGTCTTGTGTGACGTGCCAGCGCAACAAAACGGAGACTCTACGCCCGGCTGGCATGCTTCAGCCCTTGGAGGTCCCGTCTCAGGTTTGGGCGGACATCTCCATGGACTTCATCGAGGGCCTTCCCAAGGTGGGCGGCAAGTCCGTCATTCTCACGGTGGTCGACCGCTTCTCGAAGTATGCTCATTTCATCGCGCTTGGCCATCCCTATTCAGCGGCATCTGTCGCACGGGCCTTCTTCGATGGCATTGTCCGTCTCCATTGGTTTCCTTCTTCGATCGTCAGTGATTGGGACCCCGTGTTTACGGGACACGTGTGGCGCGACTTTTCCGGCTGGCGGGCATGAAGCTACGCCTGAGCACCGCCTTCCACCCTCAGACGGACGGCCAGTCTGAGATAGTTAACAAGGTGATTGCCATGTATTTGCGTTGTGTTACAGGTGATCGCCCTTGCGCATGGGTGGACTGGCTCTCGTGGGCGGAGTACTGCTACAACACCTCTTATCACTCCGCCCTCCGTGCTACGCCCTTTGAGGTGGTGTATGGCCGGCCACCCCAGCCGATCCTTCCGGTTGATCCGGCCTTGGCACGGACCGAGGCAGCCGTGGCTCTTCTGAGGAGCCGTGATGAGATGCTAGCGAAGGTCCAGCAACGGCTCCTACAGGCCCAGCAGTTAGCCAAACATTACTATGATGGCCACCATCGCGAGGCGGAGTTCGCGGTGGGTGATTGGGTCTGGCTGCGTCTACTTCACCGCTCTACGCAGTCCTTGGACCCACGCGCGAGGAAGAAGCTCGGTCCTCGCTATGCCGGTCCCTTTGCTATCCTGGAACGCATTGGGAAAGTGGTTTACCGTCTTCAGCTTCTGGCAGGCGCGCGGATCCATGATGTCTTCCATGTCGGGCTGCTCAAGCCATTCCGCGGTGAGCCACCCGCGGCACCGCCGACACTTCCACCGATCATGGACGGGCGCCTACTTCCTGAGCCAGAGAAGGCGTTGAAGGCTCAGCTGCGCCGAGGCTCCTGGTACGTTTTGATTCAGTGGACCGGACTACCAGAGGAGGACGCTCCTTGGGAGCAGCACGAGGAGTTCCGCCAGCACTACCCCGACTTTCAGCTCGAGGACGAGCTGTTTGCGCAGGCGGGGAGAGATGTTATGACCGGCCAGGTCTGTGGCCGCAGGGGGCCCACTGGGCAGGCTTAGGCCTCAAGTTATCTTAGTTTTATTTCCAGATTATGGTTATATATACAAGTTGTAAGACTTTCGAGAATTAAGCAATAAGACTACTCCCTCCTTCCATCTATATAGGGCCTAATGCGTTTTTCGAGGCTAACTTTGACCAAATGTTAGAGCAACAATATATGACATGCAACTTACACAAAGCATGTCGTCAAATTCGTATGTGAAAGGAGATTTCAATGATATAATTTTCACATTAAGCATGTCATGTACTATTAATCTTGTCAATAGTCAAAGGCTGTCTTGAAAAACGCATTAGGTCCTATATAAATGGAAGGAGGGAGTATTCTATTGCCCGGCTCCCAGAGGAGCCGGAACCCTAACCCTAGCCGCCTCCTTCCTGCGCCGCCGCCGCCCAACCGCAAGGACGGCGCCTCGCCGCCGGCCGCCGCGCTCCAGCCCTCGCCCAACTCCCTCCTTCCCCTACACCCTACGCCCTAGGCAGGGCAGAACCCTAGCTCCTAACAGATTCCATACGATATGTTGCCCCAGATGAATAATAAAAATTAACCAACAGTCTGAAATCTGATTACTTTTAACTGTTTGAGTCTATCCTGTCTCCAGATGCTGTCCATCTTTTCTGATTTCTGACCATTAAATAATTTGGCACATATTGGTAAATGAATGCTATAAAATCATTTTTGGCAAGTTCCACAAGGCTGTTTCCATCTTGTGTATGTGCACCATGAGGAACCAGGAATGGCATCTTAATGTACATTTTCGTTGTGCTGGTGTATGATGATTTTTTTTAACAATGATGCAAACGATTAAATTTCACAATATTGTTATAATTGTTATTCCATAGCAGGAAGTTCTACTGTTGCATGAAAGAAGGCGGTGCATTTGGCATTCATCAAGTGAAACTATGACCAGTGCACAGAGATATGCATTAGCACAAATACATTGCACCTGTCCAAAAGTTCATTCTTTGCCTTGCATGTATTCAACAATCTTGTTTGAAATAGATCCTGTTATTTTCACCCTCTTATGGTTATAAACATTTGCTTATATCCCTTCTTTAGGAGATCTGCAGAAATTATTGTGCTTGGGTGCCTTTTTAACTTTTTCAAAACTTGCATATGCAGTTGGGAGCCAGACATCAAAGCAATCATTTGGGAGTTACCAAGGCTCGAGCATGTCCAGCAACAGCAATTTTCAGAACTCTACTTCGTCTGGCCATCACAGAGACATTGATAAGCAGTCAGTGGAGTTACTTAATGGGATGACACCTCGTACAAGTGCCATGGACCAGGCACCTGTTGAGTAAGTTCCTTCATAATTCTAATTTATATATGTACTCTGGGCAAGAACCATAACCCATTAATAAGAAATAATTGAACGCAGATTCTTAGATTATGCGGTGAAGGTGTTCACTGTATTACTTCCTTTAATATTCTTAGTAGAAATATTATTAGTACAAGTTTCAATTAATAATTGTACTACTTTCTTTGCTATAAAATTATGCTCCTTGGTAAGACACAGTTTTAGGAGAATATCAAAAATCAATTAAACCTGGCTGTTTAACCATATTATAATATATTTTGTTACTTTGTTGTTTTTGACTTATGAATTTATAAAACATCTATCTGTAACAGAGTGAAGTTTCACTACTTGTGCTTACCCTTGCCTTATGCTTTTATTGAACAGAGCCAGTAAAAACGAAAAGCAGGATGATAGCATTTGGCTGAAGGAAAAATGGGAAATTGGACAGGTGTGGCTACTTTCCTTGTATACCTCTATGGTTTTATTTCTTAAGAATGTTCGGCCACAAACAATTGTTTTTCCTGGTGGCTTCTCTTCACCATTTCGGCAAGATCACGCGACTTCTTAACTCACACACAAGCTATGGCATGCGTGCTTAGCTAATCTCCAAGTTATCTCCAGCATCTAAAGTGGTGACACACACACACATGATTTTGCTGCTTCTTTTTGAAGGCATAATAGTTTAGTTATTAGGAATTTACGCCTTGACGTCTTATCTGTTTACTTACAGTACAGTAGGTTCTGCTCTAGCAACTATATGGAGCACATATAAAATTTTCGTGTCTGGATAATTAGACATTCCTGGTGGGAGTCTGGAAAAACAGTGGAACTTCTGCTAGGAGATATACTAAATTCTTCCTCGTTCTATATGAAAACTGTGTAGCATAAATGTTACTGCTGAGCTAGTTTTTTATGTTATCAAGTTTGCGGCATTTGATTTGCACGAAGCTCCTTTTTCAGATACCGCTGGATGAACCGCCAGCGAGGCATGTTAGCCATGTATTTTAAGAAGTAGAGGAATTTTGCATTGTGGAGGCATGATCCAGTCAGTGCCCTTTAAGTGGTCTCTTTCTATGTAGTTGAGGTGGCATCAAAGTCGTCTCCTCATGAGGTATATATATCGACTATTTTGATCCTTGTCTCCTTGAAGAAATTCTCATCTGCCGTTTGTCACCGCATATTGATTTTCTGCTATGTTTCAGCTTGGTGATGATACGGCGAAGCAAGCTGGAGAGTGTACAACAATGTAGATGAAGGCAGGTCGATTCGATGCGGTGCTGGCACCACTTACTTTTGCTTTGCCCCCGTCTACAGAAGGAAACCAGAGGTAGAAACTATAGAAAGCAAACAGTTGAGCAGTCTCAGCTGCATGCAGTACATCATGTGTTTTTTACATGCCTTATTCATGAAGTGATATGCGGAGGAACCAAAGTAATCCGGAACTGATTCTAGCCGAACAAAAAAGAAAAAGAGTGAGAAGTAAACCAACACTAATCGCGCCGTGAAATCAAAAGACCGCGTGAAGGTCTTCACACTTAACGGATGTTGGATAGTAGCACCTGTTTCGAAACTCAATGCGCTTGTGTAACTGGATGACAATCCAGCAGCAACTGGATAACAGCATCTCCAATAGCTTGTCTATATGGATGTCTATACTCGTTTTTCAAGACGTGGGCCCAAAACAGATGTCCAACAGCTTGGTCGTTCAAATATACACATCCTCTAAATCGATATTGACAATGTCCACGTCTGGACATTGTGAAGGCGTCGTCTAAACTTAACTGTAGTCATGATTTCTTCCTCTTCCCAGCGATTACTCACCTGTTATGGTCCCTATATATAAACGTTCTGATGCAAAACTGGACGTGTATATAAGAGAATCTTTTTAGACCATTGTCTATATACATATATAGACATCCGAATATACACGTACCATTGAAGATGCTCTAACAAACATAATCTTCCTACTTCCTAGCATGAGTTTTCGCAAGTTGCTCTTCCGCCTGTTGCCAAGTTCGAAGAAACGTGATCATGCGAGGCCATGTTCAGATTAGTACAGCCACTTTTCTGCGGTTGCCCTGTGCTGGTGCCGTGCAAGGCCGAGAAAGGTCGGCAGGAGCGACGCGACGCCACGTCCACGCGTGGCCGGCCTCGTCCTCACTCCTCACTCACCTACCACGGGCCTCCGCCATTACTCGCCGCCTAGCTACTGCTACTGCTGCGCGGGCGGGCGGCATCCTTGCATGCTCCATCCAGTGCAGCTTTGGAAGCGCATGTTGCTTTCATTTCGCGGAGTTTTAGGCCGACACAGACGCAGACAAGCTCCGCTGTAACGAATTATTGGGGCTGCTCCTCCTCCGCCGTTGCCGCCCAAAACGTGCTAGCTAGACTGGGGCAGCAGCTGCGCGTGTCACTCCTCCTTAGTCTTTTTAGCATAAATGGAAGGGAAAGTGCGCGAAGCAAGAAACACGGGACACATGCATGTGCGTGTGGAAGGAGCTCGTGGTAACATCCACCGTTATGACCCTTCCTTTTGGCCGCTGCCACGTTGCCCGATCAAGTCGAGGAAAAGGCGCGCCAAGGGTCTCTGGTGGTACTACTACGCTGCAAAAGATGCGCACGACGACGTGATCATTATCACTAGCGAAGAGGAAAAGCTCGTTCCCTCGGAAAACACAAGGAGGACGAACGCGCTCGTCGCAAAAAAGAAGAAAAGGAGGAGGGATCGAGAGAAATCAAGAAACAAGCAAAGCATCATCTTTGGCGGCACGTAAAAATACGCTTTCTCCGTGTGATGCAGCAGCGACGCCATGCTCATGTGATGTGAGTGTGCATGCTCGTTTACAGTTGGACGGGAAGGTTGGGCCATGGCAAGCGGGGCCAAGGATCGAGCTTCGTGTCCACGTACGTACGTACGTACGTACTACGTGTGCATGCTACGATTGGGCCATGATCAACCTCTTGTAGCAGTAGCAGCATCATTCCCATGGCCCGTCGACATGATCCATTGCAATGCATTGCATTGATGGCTTTGCCACGATCCAATGATGCCAAGTGAACTGGACCAGGACCGACGAGTTAATGATGGGATAATCGACCGATTCGTCTGTCTGCTATATCACCACACGCATTAAAGGTTTTTTTTTTGTGTGTGTGTCTCAAAAATAACAATAAAGTAAAGCCTTTTTTTGTTCAAGATAACCACACACGTTTTTCTCTCTCTCGTAGAATTTGAGTCTTTGAGAAATCCTCTAGCGTAGGCCATTTGATTTCGCCAGATTTACATAGAATCTACAAGGATATATTTTTCATTGAAATTGCCTCAAGCTTTCACCCGTACTCCCTCCTGTTAGGATGACCTCCACCGTGTGGGCCCAACGGCCCACCGGGCCCTTAGATCCGCGCCCTGATCGGGGGCGCTCAACCCACTATGGTTGACGGGCCCCTGTCACCTGCACTATATAAAAAGGTGGGGGTGGCGGCTCGCACCATGAGATTCGTCGCAACACCGTACACCCCACCTAATCCCCTACCGATCTAGGGTTAGTGCAGTGCTGATGGGAAGCACCGCAATCACTACTCTCTGCCATCACCGGCACCATGGCCGGCACCAGGAGCTCCTCGAGCCACAAGGAAAAGGTAATACCTACCACCACTACTACCGGAATCCCCATGCCCACTGGAACAACATATTCTATCAATGGTATTAGAGCCAGATTGGTTTAGGATTCTCGGTAGGAAAAGGAAACGGGAGTTCTAATCCCGGAAAAGAAACCCCCTCCCCTGGAACCCTAATCGACAGGGGAAAGAACGAATCCAAACCGGAAAAAGTAGCGCCGCCATCATGGCCGCCCCGTTCCTCTCGATCCGGGCGCGCATCGGCAAGCCGAGGCGCCGGACGAAGAAGCACCCCGAGAGGGGAAAAGGGCACCGCGGCCAAACCTTTCGACGGCGGCGCGCTCACCGTAAGGGAACGCGCGACCGGCAAAAGGGATGGCAACGACGCCATCGTCGACCGCTCCGCTGTCGAGCTTCTTACTCTCTCTGCTACGTATTGGGGGAAGGGAGAGACAGAAAAGAAGAGGGAAAGAAAGGCTCGCGGCGAGGTGGCCGTCACCGGCGGCTGCGCGCGGCGCGGTGGCCCGGCGATATGGACTGAGGCCGCCGTCGCGAGCGAGAAGGCGAGCGGGGGCGCGCGATGAGTGAAATGGCAAGGGGAAAGGAAGAGAAGGTGGCTGGGCTGGCACGGCGCGCTGGTGGACACCGTCGCCGGCGGCCGACATCGAGCCTCGCGCGGTGGCCCGGCGACCTGGACCTTGACCGCCGCTGCGGGCGAGACGCAAAGAGGAGCAAGAGAGATCGAGAGAGGCAGACTCGAATGGGGGCTAGGGTTCGGTATCGGGGAACTCTATCCCGGTTTTGTTCAACTGATATCCATGCTCGACCGTCCGATCGCCTTGAACGGCCTGGATGTAAAACCTAGTCTCGCCCGTGCCTTTTGGGCCAAAAGCATAGAGCGCCAGGCCGCAGCCGCGCTGCCCTGGTGGGCTGATGGGCCCAATAGGGCGGAGGTGCAGCCGCGCAGCTGAGCGCGCCCGCCTGTAGGCCCTTTTGTGCCGGAAGCGGTGGGCTGTTGTTTTTGTTTGTTTTTTGTACAGTTTTGTACAATTTGAATCTCTAGTCAATTTGAACCATCGAGATATAACTGATTAGAAAACAGAAAAGTAAAAGAAATACTTCTGAAAAGTAAAAAAGTTCATGAATTTTTTTATTCATGGTTTTCCGCTGCAAATAAAAATAAAAGTGTTTTTAATAGAACTAAAGTAAAAGATTAAATTGTTGCTTCTCTAATGCAGTTTTGAACCAGACGGTTAAAATTACTTAGAGAGTAAAGAGTACGTAATTGTTTCTGAATAGAATATTGTAAAGTTTCCGTTGCAAAGAAAAAGTTTTATCTTCCAATTAAATTGAAACCAACGGGGAAATTTAATTGGAAGAACTGTTCTTAGCAATGTTTTTCCCCTGTGGGTGAAATAAGACGCAGACAGTTTCTGCTATGACAAAAGAAAGATATTTGTTTTAAAGTTAAAATATAGTATTGTTATTTTCAGACCAACGTTGATGATAACAATACTATAATTCTATGAGTCTTATGTTCAAAGCTTAAATCTCTAATAAATTTTGTATCAAAGTGATCAATTTTCAAAGAACAGATAAAGATCAAGAAATGCTCTTGAGCTAGAGAAATGTATTTTTCTTGTTCCCGCTGCAATAAAGTTGTTGATGATGATTATTTCTTAGCAAAGTTGTTTAATAGAAGTACTATCATCACATTGTTTATGAGTTATATGCATTATTTCCATTTCCGCCCAACGGTGATATGGAATTAATGTAGAAGGATGATGTTTTATTCTAATTTTGCCCAATGGTGATTTAGAATATAAACGAAAGTTTTAAAAGTTTGATGTGCATATTTTTAACCAGACCAACATGGGTTATTTTTATGCTCATTATTGTTGATTATTGGATAATTTTTCTCGGACTAAAAGTGTTCCATGCTTTCATTTGTGAAAGCGAATGGTTGGGTACTTGTGACCCGAAAGATGACCAAGAAAGGTCATAACGTGAGGGAGTATGTTCTCTCTAAAGAATGGCTTCAGAAAGAAAAATTCTTGGATATTTATCCAAGAATAGAAAATAGATAGATCATTGAGAGTCTTGGTTGACGAATGTCTTTCATGTACTCTCTATGAAGAAGATTTTTCAGTCAACATGATTTGAGATGAAACAAGCAACATGCACGTTTAATTTGACCAACGTCGGATCAAGCATGTGTGTCAAAGAGCATTAGGATCTATTCCTAAATGTGATGATTGAATAATGCAGTCAAAAGAGCCAATTCTGGCATTTATGTCCCTTACAGGGAATTATCCGCATGGCGGGAAAAGATGATTATGATAAAACCCGTATGGTGAGAAAAGTATGGGAAAATACCTGAGTAACGGGGTAAAAGGAGAAATTCTCGTATGGCGGGAGAAATTCTGTCAAAGGACTTATCCTGTATGACAGGAGAAAGATATGATGACTCATGTGCTTTTAATGTGTCCCACTCTGGGAGAAAAGTATGGAGTAGCTATTATGCTTTCCTAGTATCGACCATACACCTTACGTGTAATGGTCATTAAGCACTCAATAAATCCAAAGAGAATAAAATTTACAGATGAACCTAAAGATAAGAATGATATGCAAGTGTGACTTGCAAAAGTACTAATGATAAAGAACTCTGTTGAGTTCCTGAAATGGAATGAGGAAAAAGTACTCCCGTACTAGTTAAAAGATAACTTCATTTTGTATGAAGAGATAACTTCATTTCGTATGAAGTAATCTGATGAATGAAGTAGATAATCGAAGTTTCCTCAATTCACAAGAGTTATGAATGGTTTTCGAAATTGTGGCAGAAAAGTTCTTGCCACATTTCGAGGGGGGAGAAAGAAATATGAGATAAATTAAGAATGATGAAACTCCCCTATAATTTAGATAATGTGATGAAGAATGTGATCGTCTGGGGGAGTACGACGGTCATATTAATACCCCTAAAGAAAAGAAATAGTTGTATTCCTGGATCTTTTACAGTTCCGAAAGCAGACTAAGGAATACTAAGATGGTGCTTAAAGTGCCATAAAGAAGAAAGTTTTAATAGAATAAACCCAAATAATAAAGTTTAAAGATACGCCATTTTTAGTGAAGATGGAGTAATCTGGGGGAGCATGTTGTATGACCTATACAACACTTGTTAGCTCTATAAAGGAGGAATGAGTAAACATGGATCTTGTGATACAGGTCCCTATAAAACCCATTGCCTCTTGGAAATGAAAGACTATGCAATTAATTTGCCTCTTGGCAATGACAGAACAACAACATCCCCATATGAAAGAAGTGCCAGTACCTGAGACACATATGGTCTCAAGGAATGAGAAAATCAGATACTTCTGATTACTATAAAGTTTATGTTAGTGAAATTCAAATGGAGGTTGATCCCACCTCATTTAAAGTGCTCAATCGAGCTTTGAGAAGTGTCTGTTTGTCTAAATGATAAGAGACTATATGAGATGAAATAAAATTGGTGAATCCCGATGATGTTTGGGACTGATGAGTAATTTCCAATGGAGCCAAAACAGTAGGCTGTAAAGAGTCTACAAGGACAATGTGACTCCAAAGGACTTATCCTGCCACGATCCAATGATGCCAAGTGAACTGGACCAGGACCGACGAGTTAATGATGGGATAATCGACCGATTCGTCTGTCTGCTATATCACCACACGCATTAAAGGTTTTTTTGTGTGTGTGTCTCAAAAATAACAATAAAGTAAAGCCTTTTTTTGTTCAAGATAACCACACACGTTTTTCTCTCTCTCGTAGAATTTGAGTCTTTGAGAAATCCTCTAGCGTAGGCCATTTGATTTTGCCAGATTTACATAGAATCTACAAGGATATATTTTTCATTGAAATTGCCTCAAGCTTTCACCCGTACTCCCTCCTGTTAGGATGATCTCCACCGTGTGGGCCCAACGGCCCATCGGGCCCTTAGATCCGCGCCCTGATCAGGGCCGCTCAACCCACTATGGTTGACGGGCCCCTGTCACCTGCACTATATAAAGAGGTGGGGGTCGGCGGCTCGCACCACGAGGTTCGTCGCAACACCGTACACCCTACCTAATCCCCTACCAATCTAGGGTTAGTGCAGTGCTGATGGGAAGCACCGCAACCACTACTCTCTGCTATCACCGCCACCATGGCCGGCACCAGGAGCTCCTCGAGCCACAAGCAAAAGGTAATACCTACCACCACTACTACCGAAATCCCCATGCCCACTGGAACAACAGATTCTATCACCTCGGTCCGTTGAAGAGTGTGCATCTAGATATTTTAGGACTAATTATGGGGTGAAGCAAAAAAATGCATTGGAAAGATGCAAGCCACCATCTCTCTCCTCTTTAATTACCCAACCCCCAATGAGCTAAGTGCATGTAGAAATTAAGAAAACCATGTGTAGATTGTTATTGGTCTTGATTACTGTGTGACGAGAGAGAAGCATTTTTTTCTACTTTAAAGTGCATTGGAAAAATAAAAGTACACTCTTTTGTGGACAAATTTTGAAGCCAAACGTACACTCTTCACCGGACGGAGGGAGACAGGGAGTAGGTGTCTAGACCATGTATGAGTGTGGCTGTGGCCGGCCATCCTCTCAGTCTCAGGCAATTTGGTCAGCCTTTTCGGTCCCTCTTCCCCTCAAAGCTAATTTTAAAAAGAGATAATTCATTCACTCGTACCTCATGCTATAATTTGTATGTTTTTTTCTATATCGTGTCGAGCACACTCTGATGTCAATTTCCATGGCTTTCTAATCGTGCATAATTCAAGAGTGTATAACATATAAATCTTGTGTTTCCCTTATGCCTTTCTAGGACCTGTTTGGAACACGGGATAAGAACAAAGAAACATGAACAGAAAAATTGCAGGAATTCGAAGACATGTCTTGGAGATTCATGTATGAATTCAAAAAGCGGGACAATATGGGGCGTGTTTGGTTGTCTGCATAGAGCCCAACCAGGCCCGCACGGGACAAAATTGGTCGTTTGTTACCTGCATTCACTATTTGGTCTGCATAGCACGAACTTTAAAGCACCTTCCAGTCAGGCCCGATAGGAATGGCCGATTAGGTCATTTCCCCTCAACTGGACTCGGGGGAAGCAGGGGAGGGGAAGGCGACACCGAGCTCATGCGACCACAGAGATGGGTGTATGGATACGTTTCGGAGGACCTTGGAGGGGTGTGCTTTGGATGATTTGGGATATGTGGGTGATCCTTTCACTTGGTGTAACAATTGGCACAAAGTAGAAGGCTACACGCGAGAGAGACTGAAGGAAATATGCCCTAGAGGCAATAATAAAGTTGTTATTTATACTTCCTTATATCATGATAAATGTTTATTATTCATGCTAGAATTGTATTAACCGGAAACTTGATACATGTGTGAATACATAGACAAAACAAAGTGTCCCTAGTATGCCTCTACTTGACTAGCTCGTTAATCAAAGATGGTTAAGTTTCCTGACCATAGACATGTGTTGTCATTTGATGAATAAGATCACATCATTAGGAGAATGATGTGATGGGCAAGACCCATCTCGTTAGCTCAGCATAATGATCGTTAAGTTTTATTGCTATTGCTTTCTTCATGACTTATACATATTCCTTTGACTATGAGATTATGCAACTCCCGAATACTTGAGAAACACCTTGTGTGCTATAAAATGTCACAACGTAACTGGGTGATTATAAAGATGCTCTACAGGTGTCTCCAAAGGTGTTTGTTGGGTTGGCATAGATCGAGATTAGGATTTGTCACTCCGAGTATCGGAGAGGTATCTCTGGGCCCTCTCGGTAGTGCACATCATGATAATCCTGTTGGGGAACACAGTAATTTCAAAAAAATTCCTACTCATGCTTGCACTCAGTGTTGATTAATTTTAATGCATGTTCATGACTGTTGTCTCTCTCTAGCTAGTCGCTTCCCAGTCTTTTTCTAGCTTTCACTTGTACTAAGCGGGAATACTGCTTGTGCATCCACTTCCATAAACCCCAAAAGTTATTCCATATGAGTCCACCATACCTTCATATATGCGGTATCTACCTGCCGTTCCAAGTAAATTTGTATGTGCCAAACTCTAAACCTTCAAATGAAATTCTGTTTTGTATGCTCGAATAACTCATGTATCAACTAGGGCTGTCTATATCTTCCATACTAGATGGGTTATTCTCAAGAGGAGTGGACTCCGCTCCACATTCACGAGAAAATGGCTGGTAACCGGGATGCCCAGTCCCATGCTTAAATTAAAATAATTGAAAACAAAACTCCCCAGGATTGTTGTTAGTTGGAGGCACCCATTGTTTCGGACAAGCCGTGGATTGATGTTTGTTGGTGGTAGGAGGAGTATAAACTTTACCATTCTATTTGGGAACCGCATATAATGTGTGTAGCATGGAAGATATCGAGATCTCTCGGTTGTTATGTTGACAATTAAAGTATACCACTCAAAATATTATTCATCTTTATTTCAAAATCCAGCTTTGGCACCTCTACAAATCCCTGCTTCCCTCTGAGAAGGGACTATCTATTTACTTTTATGTTGAGTCATCATCCTCTTATTAAAAAGCACCAGTTGGAGAGCACCGCTGTCATTTGCATGTATTACTATTAGTTTACATTGAGTAGGACCGTGACTGGATCTCTTTTACCATGAATTACAATGTTTAGTCAGTCCTTGATCTTCAGAGGTGCTCTGCATTTATGTTTTGCGGTCTCAAAAAGGGCTAGCGAGATACCATCTTGTTATATCATATTATGATTGTTTTAAGAAAGTGTTGTCATCCGAGATTTACCATTATTGCTCGCTAGTTGATTATGCCATTGATATGAGTAAACATGAGACCTAAATGTTATTGTGAATATGGTTAGTACATAATCTTTGCTGAAAACTTGAATGTTGGCTTTACATATTTACAACAACAAGATCAAACAGAGTTTGTAAAATTTTTTCTTTATCACTTCCAGTTTGTCAACTAAATTGCTTGAGGACAAGCAACGGTTTAAGCTTGGGGGAGTTGATACGTCTCCATCATATCTACTTTTCCAAACACTTTTGACCTTGTTTTGGACTCTAACTTGCATGATTTGAATGGAACTAACCCGGACTGACGCTGTTTTCAGCAGAATTGCTACGGTGTTATTTTTGTGCAGAAACAAAAGTTCTCGGAATGACCTGAAACTTCACGGAGAATATTTTTGGAATATATAAAAAATACTGGCGAAAGAATCAACACCAGGGGCCCACACCATGTCCACAAGGGTGGGGGCGCGGGGGGCGCCCCCTGTCTCATGGGCCCCCTGAGGCTCCATCGATCTCAACTCTGACTCTATATATTCACGTTCGGGAAGAAAAAAATTCAAAGAGAAGGATTCATCGCGTTTTATGATACGGAGCCGCCGTCAAGCCCTAATCTCTCTTGGGAGGGCTGATCTGGAGTCCGTTCGGGGCTCCGAAGAGGGGAATCCGTCGCCATCGTCATCATCAACCTTCCTCCATCACCAATTCCATGATGCCCACCACCGTGCGTGAGTAATTCCATCGTAGGCTTGCTGGATGGTGATGGGTTGGATGAGATTTATCATGTAATCGAGTTAGTTTTGTTAGGGTTTGATTCCTAATATCCACTATGTTCTGAGATTGATGTTGCTATGACTTTGCTATGCTTAATGCTTGTCACTAGGGCCCGAGTGCCATGATTTCAGATCTGAACCTATTATGTTTCCATAAATACATGTGAGTTCTTGATCCTATTTTGCAAGTCAATAGTCACCTACTATGTGTTATGATCCGGTAACCCCGAAGTGACAATAATCGGGACCATTTCCGGTGATGACTATAGTTTGAGGAGTTCATGTATTCACTAAGTGTTAATGCTTTGTTCCGGTACTCTATTAAAAGGAGGCCTTAATATCCCTTAGTTTCCAATAGTACCTCGCTGCCACGGGAGGGTAGGACAAAAGATGTCATGCAAGTTCTTTTCCATAAGCACGTATAACTATATTCGGAATACATGCCTACATTACATTGATGAACTAGAGCTAGTTCTATGTCACCCTATGTTATAACTGTTGCATGAGGAATCGCATCCGACATAATTATCCATCACTGATCCATTGCCTAAGAGCTGTTCACGTATTGATCTTTGCTTAGTTACTTTTCCGTTGCCACTACTACAATCACTACAAAACCAATACTGTTACTTTTGCCACCGTTACCATTACTTTCATATTACTTTGCTATTAAATACTTTGCTGCAGAAATTAAGTCTTTCAACTGCGGTTGAATTGACAACTCAACTATTAATACTTGAGAATATTCTTTGGCTCCCCTTGTGTCGAATCAATAAATTTGGGTTGAATACTCTACGCTCGAAAACTGTTGTGATCCTCTATTGAGGGAGTCCTGGATTAGGGGGTCTCCGGATAGTCGGACTATATCCTTTGGCCGGACTGTTGGACTATGAAGATACGAGATTAAAGACTTCGTCCCGTGTCCGGATGGGACTCTACTTGGCGTGGAAGGTAAGCTAGGCAATACGGATATGTATATCTCCTCCTTTGTAACCGACCTTGTGTAACCCTAGCCCCCTCCGGTGTCTATATAAACCGGAGGGTTTTAGTCCATAGGGCAACATACAATCATACCGTAGGCTAGCTTCTAGGGTTTAGCCTCTTTGATCTCGTGGTAGATCAACTCTTGTAATACTCATATCATCAAGAACAATCAAGCAGGACGTAGGGTATTACCTCCATCAAGGGGGCCCGAATCTGGGTAAACATCGTGTCCCCTGCCTCCTGTTACCATCCGCCTTAGACGCACAGTTCGGGATCCCCTACCCGAGATCCGCCGGTTTTGACACCGACATTGGTGCTTTCATTGAGAGTTCCACTGTGTCGTCACCATAAGGCTTGATGGCTCCTTCGATCATCGCTAGCGATGTGGTCCAGGGTGAGGCTTTCCTTCCCGAACAGATCTTCGTATTCGGCGGCTTCGCACTGCGGGCCAATTCTCTTGGCCATCCGGAGCAGATCGAGAGCTATGCCCCTGGACATCAGGTCAGATTTAGAAACTTGAACTACACGGCCGACATCCGCGGTGACTTGATCTTCGACGGATTTGAGCCCATGCCGGACGCGCCGCACAGTCGCGACGAGCAAGACGTAACTCTGCCGTCGGACAGTGTTCGGGAGATCGCATCCGCAGCTACTCCGGCCATTAATCCGGAGCAATGCACCATCCGAGAACGGAGGGATAGACCCCGCCATGGAGGCCTCACTCTCAGTGGCGATAGAGCCAGATACTGACTTCACCCCTTTCGAGAGCCGCGTCGCCGAACCACTGGATTTATCCCCGGCCATGGACTCCGAGCCGCCTACATCCGTGCCTGTCGAATCCGACGGGGGTCCGATCATGGAGTTCAGCTCCGCGGATATCTTTCAGCACTCAACTTTCCGAGATGTGCTAAATTCATTAAGGTCTCTCTCCCTGACAGGAGAACCTTGGCCGAACTATGTCCGACTAGAATGGGATGCGGACAACGAAGAAATTCGCTGCCCACCCACCACCCACTTAGTAGCCACTGTCGACGACTTAACTGACATGCTCGACTTTGACTCCGAAGACATCGACGGTATGGACGACTATGCAGGAGACGAACAGGAACCACTGCCCACAGGGCGCTGGACCGCCACTTCATCACATGACGTATACATGGCGGACACACCCAGAGAGGGCAATGGCAAAGAGACAGCGGAGGATGCCCCCTCCAAGCAACCCAGGCGCCGACGTCAGCGGCGTCGCTCTAAGTCCCGCCATAGCAAAAACAGCGATAACAACGCAAGAGGAAATAACAGTCCAGTCGACTCTAGAAGAAACGACGACTGCACCACCCTGGTGGATAAGCACGATCAAGATGCAAACTGCAAACATAGTACGGATCCGACATCCGAACACGACGACGCCAAGGATAAGCCTCATCAAACCCCGTCTGGGGAAGAAAACAGTCCGGACGAAGATGCACACATCATCTCGGAAACGCACTCGGAGCAAGAAAACCTCCGCAGAAGGCTTATTGCCACAGCGAGGAGCCTGAAGAAACAGAAGCAAAGACTCAAGGTCGCACAAGATACGCTCAACAACAAGTGGAACAAAGTAACAAAGTATGGTGGAAGTTACCATAAGAATAGCTATCCAAAGCGCAAGCTATTACCAGAATTCAATGATGAGGCCTTAGAGCCCATACAGCCGAAGAGTGATACGGCCAATCGGCCAGATCCACCACCTTGTGAACGTGATAGAGCAGCTAACAAAGTCGCACATAAGTCAACTCACGATCTACGTGAGAACTTGTGTCAAAAATCCGGCGCGATCAGATCCATCTATGGATCGAGGAAGCGCGCTACGGTACAAAACCAACACCGAATACTACAACCGTCCGAACACCATGGCGCATCCCAATACAGGGGTGCCGCACACCCCTTATGTTTCACTGATGAGGCGCTGGATCACGAATTCCCAAAGGAATTCAAACCGGTGAACATAGAGGCGTACGACGGGACCACAGACCCTGGAGTCTGGATAGAGGACTTCATCCTCCATATTCATATGGCTCGTGGAGACGATCTCCATGCCATTAAATACTTGCCCCTCAAGCTTAAAGGGCCAGCTCGGCACTGGCTGAAAAGCCTCCTCGAAAACTCAATTGGAAGTTGGGAGGAGCTCGAGGACGCTTTTCGGGCCAATTTTCAAGGGACTTATGTCCGACCTCCGGATGCAGACGATTTAAGTCATATAATCCAATAGCCCGGAGAGTCCGCCCGGAAGCTTTGGAACAGGTTCCTCACCAAGAAGAACCGAACCATCGACTGTCCGGATGCCGAAGCCTTAGCAGCTTTTAAACACAGCGTCCGAGACGAATGGCTCGCCAGACACCTTGGCCAAGAAAAACCGAGAACAATGGCAGCCCTAACAAGCCTCATGACCCGCTTTTGTGCGGGCGAGGATAGCTGGTTGGCCTGTAGCAGCACCAGTGACCCAAGCACATCCAAAGTCAGGGACGGCAATGGTAAACCACGCCGCAACAAAAACAAGCGTCAAAATAAAGAAGGTAGCCCAGATAACACGGCAGTAAATGCTGGATTCAGGGGCTCCCGACCAGGTCAGCGGAAAAAGCCTTTCAAAGGCAGCAGAGAAGGACAATCTGGCCTAAACAAAATTCTTGACAAACTCTGCCAGATTCACGGCACCACAGACAAACCTGCAAATCATACCCACAGAGAATGTTGGGTCTTCAAGCAGGCCGGTAAGCTAAACACCAAACACAAAGGGGAAGAGACACCAAGCGAAGACGAGGATGAACCTCGCCAGCAAAGTGCCAGAGGACAGAAAAAATTCCCACCAGAGGTTAAAATAGTAAACGTGATCCATGTGACAAAGAGGAGAAGCAAGCATGCACTCCGAGACACACACGCCATAGAGTCCGTCACCGCTAGGTTCAACCCCTGGTTGGCCTGCCCGATCACTTTTGATCGTAGGGATCACGAGAAAAATATCCGGCACGAAGGACTGACGGCCTTGGTGTTAGACCCAATAATAAATGGGTACCATTTCACACGAGTCCTCATGGACGATGGCAGTGATCTAAATCTGATATATCAGGACATAGTCCGCAAAATGGGGATAGACCCGACACAAATAAGCCACAGTAATACTACCTTCAAGGGAGTAATACCAGGCCAAGAGGCCCACTGTATGGGCTCTCTACTACTAGAGGTGGTATTTGGTTCTCCCGATAACTTCCGAAGCGAAAGGTTAACTTTTCACATCGCCCCATTCCGAAGTGGTTATCAAGCACTACTCGGAAGAATGGCTTTCGCTCGTTTTAACGCAATACCGCATTATGCTTTTCTCAAGCTTAAGATGCCTGGTCCACGCGGCATCATCTTAGTTAGCGGAAATACCAAATGTTTCTTACGTACGGAAGAGGATGCGGCGGCTCTAACAGCCGCAAACTAGATGGCCTCACCAACCAGAAAAAATGGCAGGTCGTCAAGTCCACGGACATGGTTAAACGAATCCGACGTTCCATCATATATACATGAGATCGGTTTGATGATCAAACCCTCATAAACAATACCAGGGGCTTCCCGCGTGTAATCAGGGCCAGCCCAGCTCAACTTGGCTTCTTTTGAATTTTGATAGTTCATTGATAATAACCAATTCTTCTTTTTGGCACGGCAACTTTCACCTAAGTTCTTTCCTTTTGCAGATGACAATCGTGCTACAGCCGTCCAGGACACGGCACAACGGAGATACAGGCGCAGACGTGGAGCAGGGACCCGCCCAAAGGTTTCCTTTTAGATTAAGACCTTGCGTAAACCTTTTTTATTGTCTCTTGTTGCTCACATCCTCCGGATACTCCATACAACCGAGAAGGATGCTGGCGTTATTGGCATGTGGCTACGTCAGGATTTTGCACGTACCTGGACACATGGGGTTTCTTATTAAGGGCATTGTTTAGCCCGGTATATGTCATAAAGACCGAACACCTTAGGGAGTGTTCGGCGCCGCGAGTTTGGCCCTATATGCATCAGCTCTGAATCATGTCTTTGGTCACATGTTGGGTTTGCCCGGCTCCCACGTTTTGGTACCTTACGTTCCGTTATATCAGCTAAGGTAGCACTGGGAGAACTACTTCGATTGTGCCCTGGTTCATCTGGACAAGCACCTCAGTAGAGAAAGCCGAAAACTGACTGTCATGATATAGCGAGAGACTGGTCAACCACTCGATGACTCATCGGAATCTTCGGGATTCCTCCGCATTAACGAAGGGCCGTTTCCCGGTCATGTACGTACGCGCCCCGTATTCGGACGAGTGCAGAAGTACCAGGGGCTATATAGTAGCCCCACCATCAAACTCCTATGGCTAAGTGAAAGTGTTAAAGCAATATAGTCTGATTGCCTCGTTCCCTGTGCTATCACCTCCTTAACGGACCAAGACGTTGGATCAAGTGTGGATATGCATTTTCTGCGAACACCCCCGCATTATATGCGTGGGGGCGGAAACCGACGACTGCAAACTTTCAGGTTATATACATATATACATAAACGGTCGCACAGGAGGCATCATAGTACTTTCGGGCAAAAGTATAAATACAGCCTTGATAATTCAGTAAAACATTGTTTTTACAATGGGAATACATGTCACTAGAATATAATATTCTTCGAGCACTGAGCCTCTATCGAACGAGCGCCTTCAAGAACTTCTTCAAAGTAGTGCTCGGCAGCCACTCGGCCTACGGTCGAACCCTGTGTCACAACAGTGGTGGCCTCCATCTCCGCCCAGTATGTCTTGACACGGGCAAGGGCCATCCGCGCACCCTCTATGCACACCGATCTCTTTACAGCATCGATGTGTGGCACAGCACCAAGGAATTGTTGCACTAAACTAAAGTAGCTATTCGGCCTTGGCCCTCCCGGCCACAGGTGATCCACAACGGACCTCATGGCAAGTCCGGACAACCTATGGAGCTCAGCCCACTTGGCCAATCGCTCATTCAACACCAGCGGACGGACTGGAGCGTGAAACTGTGACCAGAACAGCTTTTCCACTTCGGGACCTTTCTGATCCTTGAAGTACTCAGCCGCATTAGCAGCACCTGCAGCCAAATCCATGTAGGCGTCCGCAGAACTCCATAGCCGGTCCAGAGGAGCATACTTCGGATCTCCGAACTTAGTCCGCAACAAGAAGGGCTTCCCAGACACGATATCTGCAGCTTGATTCAGTTCCTCCTTCGTCGCTCTAATTTTGGAGTGGTCTTCCTTGGCAGCCACCAGGGCCTTCTCCAGGTCCGTTGTCTTCGCTCGGTTTTCTTCTTCAAGAAGCTGGTAACGGTCAGCGGCATCTTTTAACTCTACAACCATCTTGGCTATTTTTTCCTTGCTCTTGCAATGCGCGGCCTGTTCGGCCCTTAACTCTTCGGCCGCCTTTAGAGTGGCCGCATTGCTACTCCTTGCTTGCTCCTTGGCTCGGGCAAGTTCCGCCCGAAGGGTCTCCACGGTGGCAGCTCCATCTGCAGTCACAACATATTAAAGATACTGGCATCATGCTACTCTTATTATGTGACAATCACCAGAGAAATCACTCACCCTATGCCTCGTCAAGCCGCTTGTTGACAAGCACAATGTCCGCATCTGCCGCATCAAGTTGCCGCTTTAGCTCGGCAAACCCATCAGTCCAGCTAGCCACCGGAGCTTCAGCCACCTGCACATAAAGGCAGTCTGGTTATTACCTGGGACTATGTTCCTCTGTCTGCCGCCGTTTTTGACGACAACCAGAGTCTCAGGGGCTACTATCTGCATAGGGCATACCTAACGTGTGCGGTACTGTTAAAAACATACATTATTTCACGTACCTCAAAGCCTTTCAGCAGACTCATAAAGGCTTCATGAAAACCGCTTTCAGCGGATGAAATCCTTTCAATTACCGTACCCATTAGCATATGATGCGCTTCCGAGATGGCCGCTTGCCCCAGAAGATCCTTCAGCGCATCCGACCGCACACTGTACGGACCCTTGCCGTCGCTCTCCTTAGGAGCCGGATACTGGGGATTCCGGGTAGCCAAAGGGTTATCCTCTGGCCTTAGTGGATCCGGAGATACCCTTCGCGACGACACTTCAAGGTCGCCCGCTTCATGAGGCGGGGTGTCCGGGGGAGGCGTTTCGCTCTCCATCATCTCCGGAAGAAGATCCCCCGAAGATGAACTCTGTCGAGAAGGGCTACGATTCGGACTACAATTTATAAGCATCGGTTATTGTCTTTGGAAGTAAGGTAGGATGTTTCCACTATTAAGTACTTTTCGATTACTTACATATCGGTAGAGGGCTGATCCCCGCGTGGACATTGTGTGGCAAGAATACCCTCCGAGGCAGGACCCTCTGATGAAGATTTCTTCTCCCATTTGGAAACCTTAGTTTCCGGATCTTCAGAGGTAGTCCTCTTCCTTCCCTGGGGAGAGAGAATGTCAGATTCTTCCCTTTGATTGTCCTCCCTCGCGGAGGAGCTCATTCCCTCGGCTGGAATAAGTAGCGAGTGAGGCCCGCTTTCGCCCTCTCTATTCCCCCCATCATCTTCCTTTGAGGGCACTGGACAAGGCGCCGGCTCGAGCATCTTGTCCAGTACCGGATTGTCCAAGCCCTCAGGAAGGGGGGCCGAACACTTGATCATCATTGCCTTTGTTATCCAGTCCTGGTCAAAAAGCGACTCTTTAGAATGATGCCATGATAAATAAAAGGATAGTAGGTTCGACATGGGATTACTTACTTGGGCAGCGGGGCGGTTGCAACTCAGACCCACGTCCTCGGTGGTGTCCGAACACTCTATTTGGGGTTCGAAGAACGATTTGTACATCTCTTCGAGTGTTATGCCGAGGAAATGCTGAATAGCTCGCGGTCCTTCTGGGTTGAATTCCCACATGTGGAGGGGCCGACATTTGCAAGGCTGGATTCGACGAACTAGCATAACTTGCATTACCATAACCAGACTGAAATCTCTCTCAAAGAGATCTCGGATGTGGCTTTGCAGTATTGGCACATCCTTTGCTGGACCCTAGCTCCGCCCCCTGCTGATCCATGACATCAGTTGCGGTGGGGGGCCCGAGCGAAAGGTGGGGGCAGCTACCCACTTGGCACTTCGGGGAGCTGTGACGTAAAACCACTCCTATTGCCACAATCCGGACACCTCTGGGAAGGAACCCTCTGGCCATGGAGCGTCAGCGATTTTGCTTATTAAAGCACCTACGCACGTTGCGTGCTGCCCCTCGACCATCTTCGGCTTCACATCGAAGGTCTTGAGCCATAGGCCGAAGTGAGGGGTAATGCGGAGGAAGGCCTCACGTACGACAATAAATGACGAGATGTGAAGAAGGGAATCCGGGGCCAGATCGTGAAAATCCAGCCCATAATAGAACATAAGACCCCTAACAAAGGGATCCAGAGCGAGGCCCAGTCCTCGGAGGAAGTGGCAGATGAACACGACGCTCTCATTGGGTTCAGGAGTAGGGACGACCTGCCCTCGGGCAGGCAGCCTATGCGAAATTTCGGCGGTCAGATATCTGGCCTCTCTCAACTTCTTGATGTCCTCCTCTGTGACGGAGGAAGGCATCCACCGACCTTGAAGGTTGGATCCGGACATAGTTGAAGGTCCGAAGCACCTGACCTGAGCTTTGGGTGTTAGAACTCGAGGCAGGGGAAGGATTCGATTGAGCACGGGAGGGAAAAAAGAAAAAGCCTTGTCCCCTTTTTAAAGAGGGTGAATATCAGGCGTCCTCCTCATGGCCGTTTGGGACTTACCTAAGATCTGGGAGTCATACCAACATGCACGGTTGGGTTACCCATGTTTGTATTGATGAGAATCCTGTGATAAGGGGGACACGATCTCTGCTTTGACAAGACGTGTCAAGAAAACCGCCTCGCGTTATGTGCGGAGCTGGTTGAGAAAAATGGTTCGAATAATGACCGGGCCATGGTGTGATGTCATGCTGTCAAAACGTGTCAGCAGATTAGATTTGTGGAAATATTATTCTCTCTATGGTGGTATGTGGAACTTATTTTGCAGGGTCGGACACTGTCCTTGTATTCAAACTCTTCCATGGTGTATTCGGAGGAGGAACCCGCCTTGCAATGCCGAAGACAACACTGCGTGCCGGACTCATCGTCATTGAAGCCTGGTTCAGGGGCTACTGAGGGAGTCCTGGATTAGGGGGTCTCCGGACAGCCGGACTATATCCTTTGGCCGGACTGTTGGACTATGGAGAAAGATTGAAGACTTCGTCCCGTGTCCGGATGGGACTCTACTTGGCGTGGAAGGCAAGCTAGGCAATATGGATATGTATATCTCCTCCTTTGTAACCGACCTTGTGTAACCCTAGCCCCCTCCGGTGTCTATATAAACCGGAGGGTTTTAGTCCATAGGACTACATACAATCATACCGTAGGCTAGCTTCTAGGGTTTAGCCTCTTTGATCTCGTGGTAGATCAACTCTTGTAATACTCATATCATCAAGAACAATCAAGCAGGACGTAGGGTATTACCTCCATCAAGAGGGCCCAAACCTGGGTAAACATCATGTCCCCTGCCTCCTGTTACCATCCGCCTTAGACGCACAGTTCGGAACCCCCTACCCGAGATCCGCCGGTTTTGACACCGACACCTATACTTGTGGGTTATCACCCGGACATGTCCTGGGGTTTTCCCCGGCATGCGAAGGGAGGTGGGGGATGGATATCACTGACACCCTCCAGGAAGGAATGGTAGCACCCGCAGGTGTCACCGCATCGGAGCCGAAGAACCGACAAGGATTTCTCCCGCACTCCAATCCCCACCGCCCAACGGACCAGAGCCGACCAGCCAGACCGCCTCCCACCACCATGCGCCATCGCGGTTGCGCCACCACCCACGCCGCCTCATTGCGAACACCAACACGAGGCCAAGAGGACCGGAGAGAAGTGCCTCGCGGAGGGAGTAGCAGCACTGAAGCCGAACGGGAGGGAACCACCTCCACCGCCATCGTGCGGGAGGCCAGAACCTCCGGCACCGTCGCGGTAGACGTCCGGACGCGGCAGCAGGGCATGCCAGGCCACCCCTGGCCCAGGCAGGCCCGAAACGGGTCGCTAAGCCCCGCCGACATGCTGCAGCAAGCCGGTGATGGCGCCGCCAGCACCCTGCCGCTCATCGCCTCTCCCCTGCCTCCCGGAAGCCACGAAGCAGACCCACCCCGCCGCCGGCCCGCCCAGGCCCAGATGGGGCCCGAAGGGCCCAGATCTGGGTCGAGCGGGCGCCGCCGCATCGCCCTGCCGCCAACGGCGAGGCCGCCGTCCAGGAGTCCGCCCCCGCTCACGCCAGGAACCCCTGGCGCCACGCTAGACCGCCGTCACCTAGAAACACCGCCCGGGGTCGCCCCGTCCCGCGCCGGCGGACACCCTAGAGGGGAAAGGCCAGGGGGCCGCCGCCACCAGCGTCGCCTGAGCCAGGCCTACAGCGGGCGCCGGCGCCGGCGGCAGGGAGGAAGGGGGAGGGAGAGGCGCGCGGGGGAGGTGGTTGGTCGCGACCGGGGCAACTTTTGTCCCGAAACAAAGAACTTGCATGACATCTTTTATCCTACCCTCCTGTGGCAGCGGGGTCCTAATGGAAACTATGGGATATTAAGGCCTCCTTTTAATAGAGAACCGGAACAAAGCATTAGCACTTAGTAAATACATGAACTGCCCAAACTACGGTAATCACCGAAAAGAATCCCAATTATTCGGGTATTGCGGATCATAACTCGTAATAGGTGTCTGATAACCCACAAGTATAGGGGATCGCAAAGTTTTCGAGGGTAGAGTATTCAACCCAAATTTATTGATTCGACACAAGGGGAGCCAAAGAATATTCTCAAGTATTAGAAGTTGAGTTGTCAATTCAACCACACCTGGATAACTTAATATCTGCAGCAAAGTATTTAGTAGCAAAGTAATATGATAGTAGTGGTAACGATAGCGAAAGTAACGATAGCAGAAGTAATATTTTTGTTATTTTGTAGTGATTGTAACAATAGCAACGGAAAAGTAAATAAGGAAAAATAATATATGGAAAGCTCGTAGGCATTGGATCGGTGATGGAGAATTATGCTGGATGCGGTTCATCATGTAACAATCATAACATAGGGTGACACAGAACTAGCTCACATTCATCAATGTAATGTAGGCATGTATTCCAAATATAGTCATACGTGCTTATGGAAAAGAACTTGCATGACATCTTTTGTCCTACCCTCCCGTGGCTGCGGGGTCCTAGCTGAAACTAAGGGATATTAAGGCCTCCTTTTAATAGAGTACCGGACCAAAGCATTAACACATAGTGAATACATGAACTCCTCAAACTACGGTCATCATCGGGAGTGGTCTCGATTATTGTCACTTCAGGGTTGCCGGATCATAACACATAGTAGGTGAATATAGACTTGCAAGATAGGATCAAGAACTCTCATATATTGATGAAAGCATAATAGGTCCATATCTGAAATCATGGCACTCGGGCCCTAGTGACAAGCATTAAGAACAACAAAGTCATAGCAACATCAAACTCAGAACATAGTGGATACTAGGGATCAAACCCTAACAAAACTAACTCAATTACATGATAAATCTCATCCAACCCATCATCGTCCAGCAAGCCTATGATGGAATTACTCACGCACGGCGGTGAGCATCATGAAATTGGTGATGAAGGAAGGTTGATGATGACGATGGCGACGGATTCCCCTCTCCGGAGCCCCGAACGGAGTCCAGATCAGCCCTCCCGAGAGAGTTTAGGGCTTGGCGTCGGATCCGTATCATAAAACGCGATGAATCCTTCTCTCTGATTTTTTCCTCCCTGAAAATGGATATATGGAGTTAGGGTTGAGGTTGGTGGAGCGTCAGGGGCCCCACGAGGCAGGGGGCGCGCCCCCACCCTCGTGGACAGGTGGAGGCCCCCCTGACGTGGATTCTTCTTCCAGTATTTTTTATATATTCCAAAATAATTCTCCATTGATTTTCAGGTCATTCCGAGAACTTTTATTTTTGCACAAAAATAACACCATGGCAATTCTGCTGAAAACAGCGCCAATCCGGGTTAGTTCCGTTCAAATCATGCAAGTTAGAGTCCAAAACAAGGGCAAAAGTGTTTGGAAAAGTAGATACGACGGAGACTTATCAACTCCCCCAAGCTTAAACCTTTGCTTGTCCTCAAGCAATTCTGTTGATAAACTGAAAGTCATAAAGAAAAACTTTTACAAACTCTGTTTGCTCTTGTTGTTGTAAATATGTAAAGCGGGCATTCAAGTTTTCAGCAAAGATTATGAACTAAACATATGCACAATAACATTTAGGTCTCATGTTTACTCATATCAATGACATAATCAACTAGCGAGCAATAATAATAAATCTCGGATGACAACACTTTTTCAAAACAATCATGATATGATATAACAGGATGGTATCTCGCTAGCCCTTTCTGAGACCACAAAACATAAATGCAGAGCACCTTTAAAGATCAAGGACTGACTAAACATTGTAATTCATGGTAAAAGAGATCCAGTCAAGTCAGACTCAATGTAAACTAATAGTAATGAATTCAAATGACAGTGGTGCTGTCCAACTGGTGCTTTTTAATAAGAAGATGATGACTCAGCATAAAACTAAATAGATAGGCCCTTCGCAGAGGGAAGCAGGGATTTGTAGAGGTGCTAGAGCTTGGTTTTGAAATAGATATGAATAATATTTTGAGAGGTATACCTTCATTGTCAACATAACAACCGAGAGATGGCGATATCGTCCATGCTACACACATTATAGGCGGTTCCCAAACAGAATGGTAAAGTTTATACTCCCCCTCCACCAACAAGCATCAATCCATGGCTTGCTCGAAACAATGAGTGCCTCCAACTAACAACAGTCCCAGGGGAGTTTTGTTTGCAGTTATTTTGATTTGATTTGCATAAAGCATGGGACTGGGCATCCCGGTGACCAGCCATTTTCTCGTGAGTGAGGAGCGGAGTCCACTCCTTTTGAGAATAACCCGCCTAACATGGAAGATACGGACAACCCTAGTTGATACATGAGCTATTCGAGCATACAAAACATAATGTTTATTTAAAGGTTTAGAGTTTGGCACATACAAATTTACTTGGAACGACAGGTAGATACCGTATATAGGTAGGTACGGTGGACTCATATGGAACAACTTTGGGGTTTATGGAATTGGATGCACAAGCAGTATTCCCGCTTAGTACAAGTGAAGGCTAGCAAAAGACTGGGAAGCAACCAGCTAGAGAGCGACAACAGTCATGAAAATGCATTAAAATTAATCAACACCGAATGCAAGCATGAGTAGGATATAATGCACCATGAACATAAATATCGTAGAGGGCATGTTGATTTTGTTTCAACTACATGCGTGAACATGTGCCAAGTTAAGCCACTCGAATCGTTCAAAAGAGGATACCACCCTATCATACCACATCACAACCATTTTAATAGCATGTTGGCACGCAAGGTAAACCATTATAAGCTCCTAGCTAATTAAGCATGGCATAAGCAACTATAATCTCTAATTGTCATTGCAAACATGTTTATTCATAATAGGCTAAATCAGGAACGATGAACTAATCATATTTACAAAAGCAAGAGCGGTCGAGTTCATACCAGCTTTTCTCATCTCAATAAGTTCATCATATAATCATCATTATTGCCTTTCACTTGCACGACCGAATAGTGTGGATAATAATAATAGTGCACGTGCATTGGACTAAGTTGGAATTTGCAAGCATTCAATTGAAGAGAGAAGACAAGGTAATATGGGCTCTTTGTTAGATCAACAATAATGCATATGAGCCACTCAATCATTTTAATCATGGTCTTCTCCTCTCGACCCCAAAGAACAAGAAAAGAAATAAAACTATTTACACGGGAAAGCTCCCAACAAGCAAAAGAAGAACGAGAAATCTTTTTGGGTTTTCTTTTTAGTTACTACTACAAGTATGGAAAGTAAACTATTTTTTTGTTTTTCTTAAGGTTTATTAAACACACAAGAAGAAAGCATAAAAAAGGAAAATAAACTAGCATGGATGATACAATGAAAAAGTATGAGCACCGACAACTAGTAATGAGTGTGTGAACATGAATGTAATGTCGGTGAGAAATACGTACTCCCCCAAGCTTAGGCTTTTGGCCTAAGTTGGTCTATGGCCACGGCTGTCCTGGCGGATATCCAAAGTTGTAGTTGGGATCGTACTGAGATACAGCGGCTATTGCATCTTCGGCTGCAGCGTGGAGGCGAGCTGTCTCAGTCCTCCTCTCATACTCGTTTGCCTCTTCCCTGGTTATGACATATCTCCCTTTTGCTTGAAAGTCAAAGAAAGTAGGAGCAGGGAGAGCGACGTGATAGGTGCGTCGTCTGTCAAAGATTATTCGATACTGGAGGAACTGATCGTTCCTCTCAACAAATTGATGACGAACCATAGCATCATAATCTAGATAAGAGGGAGGCAACTCAATATCATGTCCACATATGGGTATCTCAAGAAAGTTAGCTATACGGGTTGCATAAATTCCACCAAAGAAATCTCCATGAATACGGTTATTATGCAACCTACGTGCAACGATAGCCCCCAAGTTGTATTGTTTATCTCCTAAAACAGCGCTTCTGAGAACGCTAAGATCAGGCACACACATGTGACATGCTTCATCTTTACCATTAATGCATCTACCTATGAAGAGAGCAAAATAATGTATAGCAGGAAAATGAATGCTCCCTATGGTAGCTTGCGTCACATCCCTAGATTCCCCCACAGTTATACTAGCAAGAAAATCTCTACATTCAGACTTGCGAGGTTCACTAACATCACCCCACTATGGGAGTTTACAAGCAGTGCTAAAATCTTCTAAGTCCATGGTATAAGATTTATCATAAAGATCGAACAAGACAGTTTGAGAATTGCATGATGATGAAAATTTAAACCTTCTCACAAATGAATCAGTTAAATAGAGGTATTGGCGACATTTATCTGCCTCGAAGCTCTCAAGATCAGCATTACGCACATAAGCTTCAAATTCCTCCTTGATTCCCGCTCGAACCATAAAGTCCTCTAACGTCTGATACGTCCATTTTGCATCATGCTTTTGTATCGATATTTATTGCATTATGGGCTGTTATTACACATTATGTCACAATACTTATGCCTATTCTCTCTTATTTTACAAGGTTTACATGAAGAGGGAGAATGCCGGCAGCTGGGATTCAGGGCTGGAAAAGGAGCAAATATTAGAGACCTATTCCGCACATCTCCAAAAGTCCTGAAACTTCATGGGAGCACGTTTCAGAATATATAAAAAATATTTAGCACAGGAAGTACCAGAGGGGGGCCACCCATCAGCCACGAGGGTGGGGGGCGCGCCCTACCCACCTGGGCGTGCCCCCTGCCTCGTGGGCCCCCTGGTGGCCCTCCGATGCCCATCTTCTTCTATATGGAGTCTTTCGTGGAGAAAAAAATAAGAAGCAAGCTTTCGGGACGAGACTCCGCCGCCACGAGGCGGAACGTTGGCGGAACCAATCTAGGGCTCTAGCGGAGCTATTCTGCTGGGGAAACTTCCCTCCGGGAGGGGGAAATCATCACCATCGTCATCACCAACGATCCTCTCATCGGGAGGGGGTCAATCTCCGTCAACATCTTCACCAGCACCATCTCCTCTCAAACCCTAGTTCATCTCTTGTGTCCAATCTTTGTATCCAAACCTCAGATTGGTACCCGTGGGTTGCTAGTAGTGTTGATTACTCCTTGTAGTTGATGCTAGTTGGTTTACTTGGTGGAAGATCATATGTTCAGATCCATTATGCATATTAATACCCCTCTGATTATGAACATGAATATGCTTTGTGAGTAGTTACGTTTGTTCCTGAGGACATGGGAGAAGTCTTGCTATTAGTAGTCATGTGAATTTGGTATTCGTTCGATATTTTGATGAGATGTATGTTGTCATCCCTCTAGTGGTGTCATGTGAACGTCGACTACATGACACTTCACCATTGTTTGGGCCTAGAGGGAGGCATTGGGAAGTAATAAGTAGATGATGGGTTGCTAGAGTGACAAAAGCTTCAACCCTAGTTTATGCGTTGCTTCGTAAGGGGCTGATTTGGATCCATATGTTTCTTGCTATGGTTAGGTTTACCTTAATACTTCTGTTGTAGTTGCGGATGCTTGCAATAGGGGTTAATCATAAGTGGGATGCTTGTCCAAGTAAGGACAGTACCCAAGCATCGGTCCACCCACATATCAGATTATCAAAGTACCGAACGCGAATCATATGATCGTGATGGAAACTAGCTTGACGATAATTCCCATGTGACCTCGGGAGCGCTTTACATCATATAAGAGTTTTTCCAGGCTTTTCCTTTGCTACAAAAAGGATTGGGCCATCTTACTGCACCTTATTTACTTTTACTACTTGATACTCGTTACAAATTACCTTATCACAAAACTATCTGTTACCGACACTTTCAGTGCTTGCAGAGAATACCTTGCTGAAAACCGCTTATCATTTCCTTCTGCTCCTCGTTGGGTTAGACACTCTTACTTATAGAAAGGACTATGATAGATCCCGAATACTTGTGTGTCATCAAGACTCTTTTCTGGCGCCGTTGCCGGGGAGTGAAGCGCCTTTGGTAGGTGGAATTTGGTAAGGAAAAATTTATATAGTGTGCTGAAATTTACTGTCACTTGTTACTATGGAACATAATCCTTTGAGGGGCTTGTTCGGGGTATCTTCACCTCGACCGGTAGAGCAAATAATTTCTCCTCAACGTACTCAACCTACTGAAAATGAAAATTTTTACTTTGAAATTCCTTCGGGTATGATAGAGAAACTGCTAGCTAATCCTTTTGCAGGAGATGGAACATTGCATCCCGACTTACACTTAATCTATGTGGATGAAGTTTGTGGATTATTTAAGCTTGCAGGTATGCTCGATGATGTTATCAAGAAGAAGGTCTTCCTTTTATCTTTGAAGGGAGATGCATTGACATGGTATAGGCTATGTGATGATATGGGATCATGGTACTACAGACGGTTGAAATTGGAATTCCATTAGAAGTTTTATCCTATGCATCTTGTTCATCGTGATCGTAATTATATATATAATTTTTGGCCTCGTGAAGGAGAAAGCATCGCTCAAGCTTGGGGGAGGCTTAAGTCAATTTTATATTCATGCCCCAATCATGAGCTCTCAAGAAAAATGATTATTCAAAAATTTTATGCTCGGCTTTCTGACAACAATCGCTCCATGCTCGACACTTCTTGTACTGGTTCCTTTATGATGAATACTATTGAATACAAATGGAATTTATTGGAGAGAATTAAATGCAACTCTGAAGATTGGGATCTCGACGAAGGTAAGGAGTCAGGTATAACACCTAAGTTTGATTGTGTTAAATCTTTTATGGATACCGATGTTTACCGTAAATTTAGTACTAAATATGGACTTGACTCTGAGATAGTAGCTTCTTTCTGTGAATCTTTTGCTACTCATGTTGATCTCCCCAAGGAGAAGTGGTTTAAATATAATCCTCCCATTGAAGTAAAAGTAGTTGCACCTATTAAAGTTGAAGAAAAGACTATCACTTATAATGATCCTATTTTTCCTACTGCTTATGTTGAGAAACCACCTTTCCCTGTTAGAATAAAGAATCATGCTAAAGCTTCAACTGTGGTCAACAAAAGTAATATTAAGACACCTAAACCCCCTGAGGAAGTTAAAGTTGAACATAATGTTGCTATGGTTAAAGATTTCTGGGCCGATAATATTGATGGGAAGGTTATTTACTTCTGTGATGAGACTGCTAGAATTGCTAAACCTGGTGCTAAAGATAAACATAGACCTGTCGTAGGCATGCCTGTTATTTCTGTTAAAATAGGAGATCATTGTTATCATGGCTTGTGTGATATGGGTGCAAGTGCTAGTGCAATACCTATTTCCTTATACAAAGAATTTATGCATGATATTGCACCAACGGAAATAGAAGGTATTGATGTTACCATTAAGCTTGCTAATAGAGATACTATTTCACCAATTGGGATTGTTAGAGACGTTGAAGTCTTGTATGGGAAAGCTAAATATCCTGCTGATTTTCTTGTTCTTGGTTCCCCTCAAGATAGCTTTTGTCCCATTATATTTGGTAGACCCTTCTTGAATAATGTCAATGCTAAGATAGACTGCAATAAGGATATTGTCTCTGCTGGTTTAGGGGATATGTCTCATGAGTTTAATTTTTCTAAATTTCGTAGACAACCCCATGATAAAGAATTGCCTAGTAAAGATGAAATTATCGGTCTTGCTTCTATTGCCGTACCTCCTACTGATCCATTAGAACAATATTTGCTAGACCATGAAAATGATATGTTCATGAATGAAAGAAGGGAAATAGATGAAGTATTCTTTAAACAGGGACCTATTCTGAAACACAACTTGCCTGTTGAAATCCTAGGGGATCCTCCTCCACCCAAGGGTGATCCCGTGTTTGAGCTTAAACCATTACCTGATACTCTTAAATATGCTTATCTTGATGAAAAGAAAATATATCATGTTATTATTAGTGCTAACCTTTCAGAGAAGGAGGAAGAGAAATTATTGAAAACTCTGAAGAAGCACCATGCTGCTATTGGATATACTCTTGATGATCTTAAGGGCATTAGTCCCACTCTATGTCAACACAAAATAAATTTGGAGGAAGACGCCAAACCAGTTATTGATCATCAACGACGGCTCAATCCTATGATGAAAGAAGTGGTAAGAAAAGAAATACTAAAGCTCCTTGAGGCAGGTATAATTTATCCCGTTGTTGATAGTCAGTGGGTAAGTCCTATTCATTGTGTCCCCAAGAAGGGAGGTATTACTGTTGTTCCTAATGATAAAGATGAATTGATCCCGCAAAGAATTATTACGGGTTATAGGATGGTAATTGATTTCCGCAAATTAAATAGGGCTAGTAAAAAAGATCATTACCCTTTGCCTTTTATTGATCAAATGCTAGAAAGATTATCCAAACATACACATTTTTGCTTTCTAGATGGTTACTCTGGCTTCTCTCAAATACCTGTGTCAGCTGATGATCAATCAAAGACCACTTTTACTTGCCCTTACAGTACTTTTGCTTATAGACGTATACCTTTTGGTTTATGTAATGCACCTGCTACCTTTCAAAGATGCATGATGGCTATATTCTCTGACTTTTGTGAAAAGATATGTGAGGTTTTCATGGATGATTTCTCTGTTTATGGATCCTCTTTTGATGATTGCTTGAGCAACCTTGATCGAGTTTTGTAGAGATGTGAAGAAACTAATCTTGTTCTGAATTGGGAGAAATGCCACTTTATGGTTAATGAAGGTATTGTCTTGGGGCATAAAATTTCTGAAAGAGGTATTGAAGTTGATAAAGCTAAAGTTGATGCTATTGAAAAGATGCCATGCCCCAAGGACATTAAAGGTATAAGAAGCTTCCTCGGTCATGCCGATTTTTATAGGAGGTTCATTAAGGACTTCTCAAAAATTTCTCGGCCTCTGACTAATCTATTACAAAAAGATATTCCTTTTGTCTTTGATGATGATTGTGTAGAAGCATTTGAAATACTTAAGACAACATTGATTTCTGCACCTATTGTTCAACCACCTGATTGGAATTTACCCTTTGAAATTATGTGTGATGCTAGTGATTATGCTGTAGTGGCTGTTCTAGGACAAAGAGTTGATAAGAAATTAAATGTTATTCAATATGCTAGTAAAACTCTAGACAATGCCCAGAGAAATTATGCTACTACTGAAAAGGAATTTTTAGCAGTTGTTTTTGCTTGTGATAAGTTCAGACCTTATATTGTTGATTCTAAAGTAACTATTCACACTAATCATGCTGCTATTAAATACCTTATGGAAAAGAAAGATGCTAAACCTAGACTTATTAGATGGGTTCTCCTGCTACAAGAATTTGATTTGCATATTATTGATAGAAAGGGAGCTGAGAACCCCATTGCAGACAACTTGTCTAGGTTAGAAAATGTTCTTGATGGCCCACTACCTATTGACGATAGCTTTCCCGATGAACAATTAAATGTCATAAATGCTTCTCGAACTGCTCCATGGTATGCTGATTATGCTAATTATATTGTTGCTAAATTTATACCACCTAGTTTCACATACCAGCAAAAGAAAAAGTTCTTCTATGATTTGAGACATTACTTTTGGGATGACCCACATCTTTATAAAGAAGGAGTAGATGGTATCATTAGACGTTGTGTACCTGAGCATGAAGAGGAACAGATCCTACGCAAGTGTCACTCCGAGGCTTATGGAGGACACCATGCTGTAGATAGAACTGCACACAAGGTATTGCGATCCGGTTTTTATTAGCCTACTCTCTTCAAGGATGCCCGTAAGTTTGTCTTGTCTTGTGATGAATGTCAAAGAATTGGTAATATTAGTAGACGTCAAGAAATGCCTATGAATTATTCACTTGTTATTGAACCATTTGATGTTTGGGGCTTTGATTATATGGGACCCTTTCCTTCCTCTAATAGGTATACACATATTTTAGTTGCTGTTGATTACGTTACTAAGTGGGTAGAAGCTATTCCAACTAGTAGTGCTGATCATAACACCTCTATTAAGATGCTTAAAGAAGTTATTTTCCCGAGGTTTGGAGTCCCTAGATATTTAATGACTGATGGTGGTTCACATTTTATTCATGGTGCCTTTCGTAAAATGCTTGCTAAGTATGATGTTAATCATAAAATTGCATCTCCATATCACCCACAGTCTAGTGGTCAAGTAGAATTAAGTAACACAGAGCTCAAATTAATTTTGCAAAAGACTGTTAATAGATCTAGAAAGAATTGGTCCAAAAAACTTGATGATGCATTAATGGCCTATAGAACTGCATATAAAAATCCTATGGGTATGTCTCCGTATAAAATGGTTTATGGTAAACCATGTCACTTACCTCTTGAAATAGAACATAAGGCATATTGGGCCATAAAGAGCTCAATTATGATTTCAAACTTGCCGGTGAGAAGAGGTTATTTGACATTAGCTCACTTGATGAATGGAGAACCCAAGCTTATGAAAATGCCAAGCTGTTTAAAGAAAAAGTTAAAAGATGGCATGATAAAAGGATACAAAAGCGTGAGTTCAATGTAGGTGATTATGTATTGTTATACAACTCTCGTTTAAGATTTTTTGCAGGCAAACTTCTCTCTAAATGGGAAGGTCCTTACGTTATCGAGGAGGTCTATCGTTCCGGTGCCATAAAAATCAACAACTTCAAAGGCACAAATCCGAGGGTGGTGAACGGTTAAAGAATGAAACACTATATCTCAAGTAATCCCATAAATGTTGAAACTAATATTATTGAAACCGTAACCCCGGAGGAATACATAAGGGACACTTTCCGGAATGTTCAGACTCCGAAAAGGAATAGGTACGTGGTACGGTAAGTAAACCGACTCCAACGCAGTTCTAATGGCAGTATTTCTTCGTTTTGGAATATTTAGAAAAATAGAAAAATAAGAAGCAGACCGGAAAGGACACGAGGTTCTCATGAGGGTGGGAGGCACGCCCTACCCCCTGGGCGCGCGCCCCTGCCTCGTGGGCTCCTCGCGTGCTCTCCGGACTCCGTTTTCTTGCACGATACTTCTTTTGGTCAGTAAAAAATCATTATATAATCTCCTGAAGGTTTTGACCACCGTATCACACAAATATCTCTTGTCTTTGTTTCGAGCTGTTTTTCTGACAGATCTAGGTTGTCATGTCGTCTTCAAGCTCCCCCAAGGACAAGTTCTTCGAGAAGGTCATCAACCCCTACCTCGCGGAGGTGCTGCAACACCCTCAAACCATTGAGATGCGTGAGGGGTTGTTGCACATCCTTGATGTTGAGGGACCAAGGAGGACCGGAAGCACGGAGGCAAGGCTCGAGGCATTGGAGCAACAAGTTTTCAAGTGTCAGGAGATGGTGGAGCGTGGACTCAACTCCAATCACATTATGATCACGGAGTTCACCAACAAATACAAGCTGGACGTCAAGGACATTGGGGAGGCCATCTTCAAGCTTCATGAGACAATCGAGCACCTTCAAGCCCAGATCCATGACCTGCAAAATCAAAACTGTGAGTATGAATATGGATTCAAGAGGATGAGTTTGGCTGCAGATTTGAGGATTCAGGAGACTCGATCATCCTTCTATGATGGTGAGACCATGCCTTGGAAGAGGGATGACAAGCCTACATCATCAACAACTCCATCTCCTTCACCAGCAAAAGAGATATAATCACATGGGTATGGGCACTCCCCTTGGCAACTGCCAAGCTTGGGGGAGTGCCCCGGTATCGTATCACCATCACTTTTATCTTTACCGTTTTTCTTAGTTTGATCCTTTTGATAATATCTTGATCTAGTAGAATAAAGTTTTAGTATGATCTAGTTGTGAGCTTTGCTTTATGATCTTCTTATGTAATCGAGTCCGTGAGCTATATATAATAAAGATTAGTGTTGAGTCAAGGTCTTGATTATTTTTCTATGATCTTGAGGGAATAGAATAAAAGAAAAAGAAATAGAAAGAAATAAAGAGATCATAAGGATCTTATGGAGAGTAATGACTTCACATATAAGAGTATGATGAATAAAAGTTGTTGAGAGTTGACAAACATAGTTGTGGTCATCGTTGCAATTAATAGGAAGTAATAAAGAAAGAGAGGTTTTCACATATAAATATACTATCTTGGACATATTTTATAATTGTGAGCACTCATTAAAATATGATATGCTAAAGAGTTGACGTTGGACAAGGAAGACAACGTAATGGGTTATGTTTTCTTACATTTGAGATAAATTATATTGTCATGGATCATCCAACATGTTGAGCTTGCCTTTCCCTCTCTTGCTAGCCAATTTCCTTGCACCAAGTAGAGATACTACTTGTGCTTCCAAATGTCCATAAACCCGTTTTGCCATGAGAGTCCACCATACCTACCTATGGATTGAGTAAGATACTTCAAGTAAGTTGTCATCGGTGCACGCAATAAAAATTGCTCTCTAAATATGTATGGTCTATTAATGTGGAGAAAATAAGCTTTATACGATCTTGTGATGTGGAATAAATAAAAGCGACGGACTGCATAATAAAGGTCCATATCACAAGTGGCAATATAAAGTGACGTTCTTTTCCATTAAGATTTCGTGCATCCAACCATAAAAGCACATGACAACCTCTGCTTCCCTCTGCGAAGGGCCTATCTTTTATTCTTGTCTTATACTTCATGCAAAGAGTCATGGTGATATTCACCTTTCCTTTTTACATTTTATCCTTTGGCAAGCACAATGTGTTGGAAAGATCCTGATATATATAGCTAATTGGATCTGAGTTTTCATGAACTATTATTGTTGACATTACCCTTGAGGTAAAAAGTTGGGAGGCAAAACTATAAGCCCCTATCTTTCTCCGTGTCCGATTAAAACTTCATACCCATAAATATTGCGTGAGTGTTAGCAATTGTGAAAGACTAAATGATAGTTGAGTATGTGTACTTGCTGAAAAGCTCTTATATTGACTCTTTCCTATGTTATGATAAATTGCAATTGCTTCAATGACTAAAATTATAGTTTGTTAGTTTTCAATGAAGTTTCTGATTCATACTTGAGTATGTGAATGAATTGTTACTTTAGCATGGGAGATCATATGACAATATATATATATATATATATATATATATATATGTTGTTGTTCTAAGAATGATCATGATGCCCTCATGTTCGTATTTTATTTTATCGACACCTCTATCTCCAAACATGTGGACATATTTTTCGATTTTGGCTTTCGCTTGAGGACAAGCGAGGTCTAAGCTTGGGGGAGTTGATACATCCATTTTTTTGCATCATGCTTTTATATCGATATTTATTACATTATGGGTTGTTATTACACATTATATCACAATACTTATGCTTATTCTCTCTTATTTTACAAGGTTTACATGAAGAGGGAGAATGCCGGCAGCTGGAATTCTGGGCTGAAAAAGGAGCAAATATTAGAGACCTATTCTGCATAGCTCCAAAATTCCTGAAACTTCACGGAAGTCATTTTTTGAATTAATAAAAAATACTGAGCGAAGAAAGTACTAGAGGGGGCCCACTGTGGGAGTTTACAAGCAGTGCTAAAATCTTCTAAGTCCATGGTATAAGATTTATCATAAAGATCGAACAGGACAGTTTGAGAATTGCGTGATGATGAAAATTTAAACCTTCTCACAAATGAATCAGTTAAATAGTGGTATTGGCGGCACTTATCTGCCTCGAAGCTCTCAAGATCAGCATTATGCACATAAGCTCCATATTCCTCCTTGATTCCCGCTCGAACCATGAAGTCCTCTGACGGCTGATACGTCCATTTTGCATCATGCTTTTATATCGATATTTATTGCATTATGGGCTGTTATTACACATTATGTCACAGTACTTATGCCTATTCTCTCTTATTTTACAAGGTTTACATGAAGAGGGAGAATGCCGGCAGCTGGGATTCAGGGCTGGAAAAGGAGCAAATATTAGAGACCTATTCTGCACATCTCCAAAAGTCCTGAAACTTCATGGGAGCACGTTTCAGAATATATAAAAAAATATAGCGCAGGAAGTACTAGAGGGGGGCCACCCATCAGCCACGAGGGTGGGGGCGCGCCCCCTGCCTCGTGGGCCCCCTGGTGGCCCTCCGTTGCCCATCTTCTGCTATATGGAGTCTTTCGTGGAGAAAAAAAATAAGAAGCAAGCTGTCACACCCTGATTTTCATGCCACAACACTTAAGCTAATAAATCATGATAAAATGTGGTTTGACAAAAACTTTTGAGTGTTTTGGACCTTGCCTTGATTTGGATTTTTTTCTGTTGTTTGCAAGTGCTCTAAAAATCAAATAAATCCTCCAACTCCTATACTTCATCTCCTTGCTCCAAACTCTTGAACCAATGATCATGCCATGTGTATAGGTCATAAAAATAATTTCTTACAAAAATAATTTGGCCAAAAAGTATTTTAAAAAATTAGTTTTCCAAAAACCCCCTGAATTAAGATTTGTACTGCGAGTACTTAATTCAGGGTAGTAAAAATATTTCCAAAAATATGTTTGACTCCTATTAGATATAGGATACCCAGAAACCACAAAAATATAATTTTAGAAGTTATTTCCTATTTGATTTAAAGGCTTTTTCTTAAGGCCAGAAATGGTCTTTAATAGGTTAAAATTATTTTAAAGCTTTAAAAAAATTTGAGAAAAATTAGGGAGACTCAATGGACATATATTTTCCATATATATGAGTTTCAACATATGGTCATGATCAAAATATTGGACAAAACCTCCCAAAACCATTTCTGCTCATTTCAAGGATTTGAAATATTTCTGCAGGAAATATTTTCATAAAAATCCAAGAAAATTCTAACATGTCACATATGACATTTTTGATGATCTTGCCAAGTACCATGTCATGGAGAATAGTATAACCCCATGAAACCCTCTCAAAACCACTTCTGTCCTTTTTCAAGTTTGAAGAACTTTACATAATCAAACTTGTCCAAATGCTCTATACCTTGGTCCACGTGCTATAATGGTCTAATAAATAATCTAGACCAAGTGGCACAAGTTGGAGAACAAGTTAACTTGATCAAAGTGCCCCAAAACCCTTCCTGTCCAGAACCAAGTTTGAACAACTTTACATTGGAAACTTTCTCTCCTTGACCCCAACTTTTGTGAGCATGTTCAAATGACCAAATGAGGACACTAAACCAAGTGGTTCATCAAGGGGAAGTGATTTGCTCAACTAGATCTACACAAGTTCATTTCTGCTAATTTCTAGGGTTTACAAAAGTTGCATTGGCAACTTTGCCCAAATAAGCTCCAAATTGGTGGAAGGCCCTAATTATATGTGTCATTTCACCCTGTGGAGTCTCATGCCAAATGGAATCCTTTTCCTTGCCAAAAAAAGCAACAAACACCTTCTGCAAAATTTCCAAAACCACCTTTTTGACCACTTCCACTAATCTCCATGACCCTATATTTTTACCACAACCCCTCCTAGTTCCCTTCTACCTCCAGTAAAAAGCTCCAACCCTGGTTCAATAATTGAGGAGGGAAAAACCCTGGTTTACCCCTCCCTTTTCACCATGGCAGCACCTCTTTTCCCTCCCCCTTCTTTCTTATGGACTTGCCTTAACTATTAAGCTTTATGGAGCATATCAGAAACTCCCAGGAGCTAGTGGACAGGCTTGGCCACGCGCAGGAAGCCATTTGCATGCCATGGCATGCAATGGCTGTGCTCTGGAGCGCGCTACAGTGCACCAGGGCACTGTAGCCGTCCTCTGCCCGATGCTCCCGTCGACCTTGGGTGCCAGGAACGTGTCCCCCGATGCCGCCTCGGCATGCGTGACACGCTACGCGGTCGGCCCCCTCCTCCTTCTCTCTCCTTTGAGCTCGTCGTCGCGTGCCGGAGCACCGCCCGACTCGGCCACTCCCTGGCCACGCGGCTGGCCCGCCTCTGACCTTGCCCCGCTCCCCCTCTAACCTCCCTCGCTCCTGGACGGACTCCACGAGCGCCACTGACCCAGCCTGGCCCCTCCCAACGGTCCCCAGAACTGATTCCGTTGGCACCCGCGAGTGCGGCTCGCGGTGCACCATGGCCTTGCCATATAGAGCCTCGTCGAGCCCCTCTTTGGACGCCCCTCGCTCTCTCTCTCCCATACACCTCCCAGACCGACCCACACCTCCTCCCGTGACTTCTTCCTCCTCCTCTGCCGCCATTGCCGCCCCGGACCCCCGCTTAAATTCGGGCTATCCTGAGCCTCCCTTCTCTCCCCAACCACTCCCGAGCATCGCCACCACCGCCGTGGAGCTTTCTCGCGCCATTTCCTCTCCTCCCCATGGCCGTACCATCGAGCTCAAACACCACCGCTGGCTTTGCCCGCCATGGCCGATAGTGTGCTCACATCTGTCTACCCCAGAGATCGTAGCGCACCTCAACGGATGTGGCACGCTCTCCTGAGCATGCCGGTGTGCTGGGCGTCGACAGAGGTGGCCGGTGCCACCGAGGAGAGCGCCGGCGCCGCTCGGCCTCGCCTCCTCTGTTTCCCGTCGCGCTGCGCGGGAGGTTGAAGGCGACCTGCCGCTAGGGCCCGCGCGTCAGTGACCCAGTGGGCAGGCCCGCCTGTTTAAGTGGAGACGGCTTCCGCCCTAACCGCCTCTCCCACGCGAAGGCGTGTTTCCAGGAAGCCGCCTCTGACGTGGCCCCTGCGCGCGTGCGGGCGAGCCGCTGGGCCGGCCCAGTGGCGTCCTGCTGCTAAACCTCGCCATGTGCGCCTCTTAAGGGTAAAGCCCTTGTCTGTTTCTTTCTTTTTCTTTTTCCAGATATCTTGTAAAATCCACAAATTATTCAAATTAACTCCAAATTTGATGATTCAAATTTCTAGTTGTTTCTAAAATCATTCCCTACCATAGGGTGCTATTGTCACATTTTTATAGAAGCTTTTCCTTCACAAATATCTATCAAATCCTATTTTTCCTATTTCTGTGATGTACTTTAGAAAATCACAGAGAGCTCAAATTTGATCCAAATGCCATGATTCAAATTCCTAGATGTTTCTAAGTTCATAACTTAGTTCATGAACATTTTTATTAATACTTTCTGCACCACATAAAATAATGAGCCATTTCTTCATATTTGTCAACTTTGCAAATTCATAGGAAATTCATTTGAACTCCAAATCCAGTGAAACCAACTCCTAGATGCTTCTAAAATCATGTTTTGTTAAATGGGTGCCTTTGCTCATTTTTCAAAAATATGTTTTTGTACACTTCTTGCAAATCCATAAACCCCTTGATTCAATCATATCAAAATGTTTAGATATATCCACTGACCCAATTCCAATGAAACCACTATGGTTAATTTTCCTATAACCAGAGATGTCCTAGAAAAGTCAAATCAATATTTTTGGAGCACTTTTATTTCTGCCTTGTTGTGTTGCTTATTATGGTTGCTTTCAACGATAGTTGACGAAGTAGACGAAATGCCCGGAGTTGGACTAGAGATATTTGAAGACCTCGAAGACCTTGTTAAAACAGGAAAGCAGCCCTTTGACCATGATGAACCATTTTACATCATGATGGCATTTTTGTTGCTTCACTGAGTGCATGATATACCTTGAATGGCAACCTTGCTAGGCATGCCTCCATTGCATACTCCATTGATACTTGCGTTTTTCATGACTCTACCCTTGCTTAGAGTTGTGTTGGTGGGTTGTAGAAATATGCTATAGTAAATGGCTACGCGAAGTGGGTCAGGGTTATGCATGGAAAGAAACAAGTGTGCTTTGACATACTTGCAAACAGCCCAGTGGGTGCCACTAATGCCTGTGGGAGATGATGATGAACTAGGTCACTACTTGGTGGAGAGGTAGTGTTCCGAGGCTCGATAAAAGTGTTGTTTACAGAGACGGATTAGATTTAAGATTTGTCGACTGTCCCAACCTTACATGCGCAACCACTCTACCCTTGTATGGGAAAGGGCATTATTGATTACCTAGGCCGATACTAGCTTGGAGCCCGCATTACTAGTGACGGGGGAGAGTTGGTGCTCTCTCTCGGGACGGGGTCGTGCCAGGTAGGGCGGCCAAGAACATTTTTATGGGGCACCGGACACACCGTTGGTACCCCGTGCCAGTGGTATGTGATGAATATGGGAGCAAGGATCCACAATTTTATGTTGTGAAAGGTTGGGCACGGGGGTTACTACCAATCGAGTGGACTCCATGTTAGTGTCATCTAGGGAAAGATAGTGATCGGGTGCTTACCCCGGGTACTTGAAGTACCGCGGGTCGTGGATGACACGGAAGTTCCCCGGATCTTGTGGGTAAAGTGTGCAACCTCTACAGAGTGTAAAACTATTCGAATAGCCGTGTCCACGGTCAAGGACAGTTGGGTGGTGCTGCTTAGACTACGTCCATATGTTTCTGACAAACAACACGGTTTGGTAAATCTGTTGACATGATTCGTGAGGAAGTCACGATGATCTTGAGTATGAGTTGTTCACAACTCTATCCCGATGTTGATGTCTGTAACCTCCTGATACTTGTTGCAGACGCATTCATATCCTTGATAAATGTTGATCATACTTGCATGAGAAAAACTAGCTTTCCGCAAAAATGCCAAATTAGCAGTAGTGCCTTGCATAATTATTCTGTTATCACCCTTGGGTTGCTTGCGAGTACATTCAAAGTACTCATTGGCTTGCCACTGGTTATTTTATTGGCCAGGCATGAAAGAACATAATATGAAGAAGAGTACCTCGGTGACGAACATGCGAGCTAGGACGCTTCCCAGTCAGAATGCCTGTAGGGTTAAGGCAGATGGCATGGGTCCAAGTTATCGATGAAGATTTCCGCTGTGATGTTATACTCAAGACTTGACCATAATGGTCCTACTTGTGTAATATGGTATGTATGGATGTAAGACTCTTGTTATTCAGCTTCTGTGTGTTCAGTGAGCATTGATCTCTGGGATCACTGTACACGTGCATTCGGTGATCACGACTTATGAGTCGGGGTCCCCACACAAGCTTTCGGGACGAGACTCCGCCGCCACGAGGCAGAACCTTGGCGGAACCAATCTAGGGCTCTGGCGGAGCTGTTCTGCTGGGGAAACTTCCCTCCGGGAGGGGGAAATCATCACCATCGTCATCACCAACGATCCTCTCATCGGGAGGGGGTCAATCTCCATCAACATCTTCACCAGCACCATCTCCTCTCAAATCCTAGTTCATCTCTTGTATCCAATCTTTGTATCCAAACCTCAGATTGGTACCTGTGGGTTGCTAGTAGTGTTTATTACTCCTTGTAGTTGATGCTAGTTGGTTTACTTGGTGGAAGATCATATGTTCAGATCCATTATGCATATTAATACCCCTCTGATTATGAACATGAATATGCTTTGTGAGTAGTTATGTTTGTTCCTGAGGACATGGGAGAAGTCTTGCTATTAGTAGTCATGTGAATTTGGTATTCGTTCGATATTTTGATGAGATGTATGTTGTCATCCCTCTAGTGGTGTCATGTGAACGTCGACTACATGACACTTCACCATAGTTTGGGCCTAGAGGGAGGCATTGGGAAGTAATAAGTAGATGATGGGTTGCTAGAGTGACAGAGGCTTAAACCCTAGTTTATGCGTTGCTTCGTAAGGGGCTGATTTGGATCCATATGTTTCATGCTATGGTTAGTGATACGTCTCCAACGTATCTATCATTTTTGATTGCTCCATGCTATATTATCTACTGTTTTGGACATTATTGGGCTTTATTATCCACTTTTATATTATTTTTGGGACTAACCTATTAACCAGAGGCCCAGCCCAGAATTGCTGTTTTTTGCCTGTTTTAGGGTTTCGAAGAAAAGGAATATCAAATGGAGTCCAAACGGAATGAAACCTTCGGGAACGTGATTTTCTCATCGAATACAACTCAGGAGACTTGACCCTACGTCAAGACACGGAACAGGAGGCCACGAGGTAGGGGGGCACGCCTACCCCCCCAGGCGCGCCCTCCACCCTCGTGGGCCCCCTGTTGCTCCACCGACGTACTTCTTCCTCCTATATATACCCACGTACCCCAAACAATCAGATACGGAGCCAAAAACCTAATTCCATCGCCGCAACTTTCTGTATCCACGAGATCCCATCTTGGGGCCTGTTCCGGAGCTCCGCCGGAGGGGGCGATCACGGAGGGCTTCTACATCAACACCATAGCCCTTCCGATGAAGTGTGAGTAGTTTACCTTAGACCTACGGGTCCATAGTTAGTAGCTCGATGGCTTCTTCTCTCTTTTTGGATCTCAATACATTGTTCTCCCCCTCTCTTGTGGAGATCTATTCGATGTAATCTTCTTTTTGCGGTGTGTTTGTTGAGACCGATGAATTGTGGGTTTATGATCAAGTCTATCTATGAATAATATTTGAATCTTCTCTGAATTCTTTTATGTATGATTGGTTATCTTTGCAAGTCTCTTCGAATTATCAGTTTGGTTTGGCCTACTAGATTGATCTTTCTTGCAATGGGAGAAGTGCTTAGCTTTGGGTTCAATCTTGCGGTGTCCTTTCCCGGTGACAGTAAGGGCAGCAAGGCACGTATTGTATTGTTGCCATCGAGGATAACAAGATGGGGTTTTCTTCATATTGCATGAGTCTATCCCTCTACATCATGTCATCTTGCTTAAGGCGTTACTCTGTTTTTAACTTAATACTCTAGATGCATGCTGGATAGCGGTCGATGAGTGGAGTAATAGTAGTAGATGCAGGCAGGAGTCGGTCTACTTGTCTTGGACGTGATGCCTATATACATGATCATACCTAGATATTCTCATAACTATGCTCAATTCTGTCAATTGCTCAACAGTAATTTGTTCACCCACCGTAGAATACTTATGCTCTCGAGAGAAGCCACTAGTGAAACCTATGGCCCCCGGGTCTATCTTTATCATATCAATCTCCTACTAGTTAGTTATTTACTTTGCCTTTATTTTACTTTGCATCTCTATCATAAAAATACCAAAAATATTATCTTATCATATCTATTAGATCTCACTCTCGTAAGTGGCCCTATAGGGATTGACAACCCCTATTTGCGTTGGTTGCGAGGATTTATTTGTTTTGTGCAGGTGCGAGGGACTCACGCGTAGCCTCCTACTGGATTGATACCTTGGTTCTCAAAAACTGAGGGAAATACTTACGCTAGTTTGCTGCATCATCCCTTCCTCTTTGGGGAAAACCAACGCAGTGCTAAAAGAGGTAGCAAGAAGGATTTCTGGAGCCGTTGCCGGGGAGGTCTACGCAAAAGTCAACATACCAAGTACCCATCACATACCCTTATCTCCCGCATTACATTATTTGTCATTTGCCTCTCGTTTTCCTCTCCCCCACTTCACCCTTGCCGTTTTATTTGCCCTCTCTCTCTATCCTCCCTCTCTTTCTCCATTTGCCTCCTTTTTGTTCGCTTGCTTTCTGTTTGCTTGTGTGTTAGTATGTTTGCTTGTCATTATGGCTAGTCCCTTATCTTCTCCGTTGTCTCCCGAGAATGAAATTCTAAATTTTAAGTAAAGGGAGGGTGAAAATCTAAAAGATGCTTGGTATAGAATTTGCAATTCTCAAAATAAATCTACTAGGAAACAATCTACTACCATTCTCCTTGGCAATTTTTATGTAGCCATTACTCCTTGGCACCGTTATGTTCTTGATACTATTACCAGAGGGAACTTCTTGGGTAGCCATAATTTTGATTCTTATAATGCTATGTTAGATTTATTTGGCTCACCCCCTCTCTTGGTTAATGGAACTATATTAACTTTGGAGCATGTAATGCAAAGGCTTGAAATTATTGAAAATAAGGTTGCTACCGTAGAATTGATTGAAAATTTGGATAAAAAGATCCACAGCCGAATCTCTCAATCTGGATCTAAAGTAGGAGTTACTTTGAAAGATATTTAAGAAAAGGAACCCATAGTTAATGAGAAAATAAATCACGATTCTGTTAGGATCAATAAACTCGAGAATATTATTACCAACTTGGGAACTGCTTTTTCTTCCGTAAAGAATACTCCGAGTCCTTCCACTAAAGTTGCCAAACTTATGCACGTTCCTAAAAATAAGGGTGAATCATCTAGTAAGGAAAATGCGGATCTCAAATCTATAAGTGTTCATCCCAATCTTTTTGCTATCATTAAGGAACCACTTGATACAAATGCATTTTTCGATCTTGTGCCTAAAAGTTTGATAATTAATAAAAAGAAAGAAATTCCTAAAGATGGTAGATGCCTCATTGAAGAATTGCCTACCAAAGATGGCAATACCTAGATCTATTCTTGCTTGTTTTGCCTAGCTAGGGGCGTTAAACGTTAGCGCTTGTTGGGAGGCAACCCAATTTTATTTTTATTCCTTGCTTTTTGCTCCTGTTTAGTAATAAATAAATTATCTAGCCTCTGTTTTGGTTGTGTTTTTTGTGTTTAGTAATAAATTATCTAGCAGTTAGGTTTACCTTAATACTTCTATTGTAGTTGTGGATGCTTGCAATAGGGGTTAATCATAAGTGGGATGCTTGTCCAAGTAAGGACAGTACCCAAGCACCGGTCCACCCACATATCATATTATGAAAGTACCGAACGCGAATCATATGATCGTGATGAAAACTAGCTTGACGATAATTCCCATGTGTCCTCGGGAGCGCTTTACATCATATAAGAGTTTGTCCAGGCTTGTCCTTTGCTACAAAATGGATTGGGCCATCTTGCTGCACATTATTTACTTTTACTACTTGATACTCGTTAAAAATTACCTTATCACAAAACTATCTGTTACCGACAATTTCAGTGCTTGCAGAGAATACCTTGCTGAAAACCGCTTATCATTTCCTTCTGCTCCTCATTGGGTTCGACACTCTTACTTATCGAAAGGACTACGATAGATCCCCTATACTTGTGGGCCATCAACGGCCATTCACAGGGCTGCACTTGAGCATCCCTTGGTGGTTCCTCGTCTGCATCACGTATTGCAAGTCTGGGTGCTTGCTTCCTTGAAGAACCACCTTGGTACATTTTCCTAAACATATTTCTTCCTTTGAAAAATTTCTGAAATTTTAGTAACTTCAAAATAAAAGTGAACCAAACTCAACAAAATTGATAGCAACTACTCCTACAAGTGCCTAGAGACAATATCATGCATCAAAACTACTTTTGACCACATAAATTTGACATGCAACCTCAAGAACAGGGTCACCTAGGCAGCAAAAATATGCAATGAATAAATCACTAGAACAAAACTAATTGGACGATTGGAGGAGTCACATACCAAAGAACAATCCCCCAAAGCAGTTTTGTGAATGGAGCTTTGAGCTAGGAGATCGAAAATGGCAGCAAGATGAGCTTGAACTCGGGTTTGAGCTGTTTAGTGATGTTTTTGGGAGGAAGAAGGAGTGTGTGGTAACTGGAATAAGTGGAGGGGAGCCACCATGGGCCCACGAGGCAGGGGAGCACGCCCAGGGGGGTGGGCGTGCCCTGGACCCTCGTGGCTAGGTGCTTGCTCCCCCTGCTGTGTTCTCAATGCCAGATATTCTCAAATATTCCAGAAAAAATCATATTTAAATTTCAGGGCATTTGGAGAATTTTATTTTCGGAGTATTTTTTATTGCATGGATAATTCAGAAAACAGACAGAAAAATACTATTTTTGCTTTATTTAATATAAATAACAGAAAGTAAAAAGAGGGTACAGAGAGTTGTGTTTTCTAAATTCTTCCATCTCATGCTCATCAAAAGGAATCCACTAACAAAGTTGATCAGGTCTTGTTAACAAACTCATTCCGAGTAACATGGAACCGGAGAATTTTCGAATAACACTAGGTTACCTCAATGGGGATATGCATGTCCGCAACAATAAGAATATCATATTTCTTCTTGACAGTAGGAAGAGGAAATTCAAAACCTCCAATAGTAATAGTTGAAATTTTCCCAATAGAGTTTATACTACGAACTTGAGGTTGTTTCCTCGGAAAGTGTACCGTATGCTCATTGCCATTAACATGAAAAGTGATATTTCCTTTGGTGCAATCAATAACAGCCCCTGCAGCATTCAAAAAGGGTCTTCCAAGAATAATAGACATACTATCGTCCTTAGGAATATCAAGAATAACAAGGTACGTTAAAATAGTAACGTTTGCAACCACAATAGGCACATCCTCACAAATACCGACAGGTATAGCAGTTGATTTATCAGCCATTTGCAAAGATATTTCAGTAGGTGTCAACTTATTCAAATCAAGTCTACGATATAAGAGATAGGCATAACACTAACACCAGATCCAAGATCACATAAAACAGTTTTAACATAAGGATTCATTTTAAGCATATCAGTTAATCGCATACGCAAAAAGATAGGTCTAATCATTTCAGCAAAGCGCTCAAAATCCTCATCATCCTTTTTCTTGGATGGTTTGGGAGGAAAAAGCATGGGTTTCTGAACCCATGGTTCTCTTTCCTTACCGTTCTTCCTAGCAACAAAGTCTCTCTTATCATAACGTTGATTCTTTGATTGTGGGTTATCAAAATCAACAGCAGGTTCAATCTCTACTTCATTGTCATTACTAGGTTGAGCATCAACATGAACATCATTATTAACATTATCACCAGGTTCATGCTCATTACCAGATTGTGTTTCAGCATCAGAAATAGAAATATCATTAGGATTCTCAGGTGTGTCTACAACAGGTTCACTAGAAGCATGCAAAGTCCTATCATTTTTGTTTTTCTTCTTCTTAGAAGGACTAGGTGCATCTACATTATTTCTCTGAGAATCTTGCTCAATTCTCTTAGGATGGACCTTAGGATACAAAGGTTCCTGAGTCATTTTACCACCTCTAGTCATAACTCTAACAGCATTATCATTTTTCTTACTATTTAATTCATTGAGCAAATCATTCTGAGCTTTAAATACTTGTTCTACTTGAGTGGTAACCATAGAAGCATGTTTACTAATAAGTTTTAGTTCACCTTTAACATTAGCCATATAATCACTCAAGTGTTCAATCATATAAGCATTATGTTTCAATTGTCTACCAACATAAGCATTAAAATCTTCTTGCTTAACCATAAAGTTATCAAATTCATCTAAGCATTGGCTAGCAAACTTAGTAGGAGGGATTTCAGTTTTATCATATCTATAGAGGAAATTTACCTTTACTACTTGTGTCGGGTTATCAAGACCATGTATTTCTTCAATAGGCGGTAAATTAAGACCATGTATTTATTCAACGGGAGGTAAATTCTTAACATCTTTAGCTTTAATACATTTTTCCTTGCATCTTGCATATCTTCAGGACTGAGAAATAGAATACCCCTTTTGTTCGGAGTTGGCTCAGGAGTTGGTTCAGGAATTGGACCAGGGATTGGATCAGGAAGTGTCCAATTATTTTCATTAGTCAACATATGATTCAATAGAATGTCAGCTTCATCAACAATTCTTTCCCTGAAAACACAACCAGCACAACTATCCAGATGGTCTCTGGAAGCATCGGTTAGTCCATTATAAAAGATATCAAGTATCTCATTTTTCTTGAGAGGATGATTAGGCAAAGCATTAAGTAATTGGAGAAGCCTCCCCCAAGCTTGTGGGAGACTCTCTTATTCAATTTGCACAAAATTATATATTTCCCTTAAAGCAGCTTGTTTCTTATGAGCGGGGAAATATTTAGGAGAGAAGTAATAAATCATATCCTGGGGACTACGCACACAACCAGGATCAAGAGAATTAAACCATGTCTTAGCATCACCTTTTTTTGAGAATGGAAATAATTCAAGGATATAATAATAGCGAGTTTTCTCATCATTAGTGAACAGGGTGGCTATATCATTTAATTTAGTAAGATGTGCCACATCAGTTTCAGATTCATAGCCATAGAAAGGATCAGATTGAACCAAAGTAATTATATCAGGGTCGCCAGAGAATTCATAATCCTTATCAGTAACAAAGATAGGTGAAGTAGCATAAGCATGATCATATTTCATTCTAGCATTCAGAGTTTTTTGTTTCAGCTTAGCTAATAGTTTCTTAAGATCAATCCTATCATTGCAAGCAAGAAAATCTCTAGCAGTTTCTTCATCGATAACATAACACTCGGGAACAATAGTGAAAGGATCGATATAGTTGACTAGAGGGGGGGGGGGGTGAATAGGCAACTAACAATTTTCAACTTTTCTTTACCAAATTAAAATTTGCATCAAAGTAGGTTGTCTAGACATGCAACTATGTGAGCAACCTATATGATGCAACAACAACAAGCACACTAGCAAGCAAGGGAAATAACACAAATAAGCTTGCACAAGTAAAGGTACGAGATAACCAAGAGTGGAGCCGGTGGAGACGAGGATGTGTTACCGAAGTTCCTTCCTTTTGAGGGGAAGTACGTCTCCGTTGGAGCGATGTGGAGGCACAATGCTCCCCAAGAAGCTACTAGGGCCACCGTATTCTCCTCACGCCCTCACACAATGCGAGATGTCGTGATTCCACTATTGGTGCCCTTGGAGGCGGCGATCGGACCTTTACAAACAAGGTTGGGGCAATCTCCACAACTTAATCAGAGGCTCCCAACAACACCATGAAGCTTCACCACAATGGAATATGGCTCCGCGGTGACCTCAACCATCTAGGGTGCTCAAACACCCAAGAGTAACAAGATCCGCAAGGGATTAGTGGGGGAAATCAAATTTCTCTTGGTGGAAGTGTAGATCGAGGCCTTCTTAACCAATCCCTAGAAAATCAACAAGTTTGACTGGCTAGGGAGAGAGATCGGGCGAAAATGGAGCTTTGAGCAACAATGGAGCTTAGGGTTAGAATAGGTAGTCAACTCGGAGAAGAAGATACCCCTTATATAGTGGAGAGACAAATCCAATCGTTATCCACTTAACCAGCCTGCGACATGCGGTACTACCGCACCTGCCAAGCGGTACTACCGCAAGGCCTTACGGTACTACCGCACCACCTTGCGATACTACCGCAAGGCAGGGTTGGATTAGCCTAGGAAGGCCGTGGACAAATAAACGTCCGTGGCCAGTTCCGCTGATTTTCAAATAGTGTAAAAGTCCGACACGGTACTACCACTGATGGCAAGCGGTACTACCGCGCGGGGAGCGGATGTAAAAAATTACATCCGCTCCTACTTCCGCTACTGGTGCTGTGCCAGACCAGGGCTCACGATACTACGGCTCCCAAGGAGCGGTACTACCGTGACCACCTGCGGTACTACCACGAAGGCATGCGGTACTACCGCAGGGGCCTGCGGTACTACCGCTCCGAGGAGCAGTACTACCGCACGCCTCAGAACAACAACCATAGGAAAACTTCTTTTTGCACAACCACGAAGAAACAGAGGATGCTCCAAAGTGCTAAGGGAAAGGCGGTGCAAAGAGGAGTAAACGTGCACGTGACGATTCCACCCAAACCTTTCCAAAGCGTACCCCCTCTTAATAGTACGGCTTTCCTACGACTCAAATCCACCAAAAAAGGAATGTAGAAAAACGCCGTCTTCAATAATCTTCGAGGGGCTCCTAACCGTCTTATGCCTAGTCAGGAAATATCTGAAATACTCGAGACACACAATTAGTCCGCAAATGCATTGTCATCAATCACCGAAACACCTTAGGGATAAATATGCCCTTACAATCTCCCCCTTTTTGGTGGATTGATGACAATACGGGATTTGCACAAGGGAGAAAGAATAGAACATGAGCAAACCATACATCTCTAAAATATAGACGGGCTCCCCCTAGATGTGTGCTATTTAGATGAGTGCTTTGGACTGCACGACACACATACTAGGATCAACACTCCCCCTATATTTTATAGACATGGCATATCTTGCAATAATAATGCTAACACTAAGCATGATAGTAGATAAGAGCATGAACTAAGTAGCACAATATATCATAAGCTCAGTAAGGTGCGATAGATAAAGTGCATATGTCTTACACCATATGATTGATAAGTCTCACACGCTCAAATAAACTCAAACCAAAGCAAACAAGGTTAAACAAACCAAACACAAGTGAAGCAAACATGAAATGACACAGCAAATCCCTACACTCTCTCCCCCTTTGGCACCGAGACGCCAAAAAGGCAGAGAGGACACCTACAACTCGAGTGGTGGCTCAAGCGGAGTAGTCGCTCGCATGCTCCTCGTCAGACTCGGCAGCGGGAATGTGCTCCTCCTCAGAATCAGTCCACCTGTAGCCTTGTTTTGCCATCCATTCAGCCTCTGGAGTGATGTGCTCCTCGGAGCCGCCAGACACATCCTCTCCAAAAACCCTCATGATCTTCTTGTCGCGGCGGCGACTCTCCTTGGAGGCCATGTGAGTCCGATACTGCCCCTTGGCCTGCATGCAGAACAAGGCCTTCATCTTGGCCTTCAGCTTCTTCGCCCATGAGGGCTTAGTGGAGGGAGGTGCATATCCCGCAGAGCTGTCCTCAACTACACTCTCCTCCTCAATCTCCTCCTCATCAGCAACCCCCTTAGCAGCCTCAGCCTCGGCACGAGTAGTAGTGTTAGCCCACTGGGGCTTAATACGGAGTCTGATGGAGTCATGACGGATCCAGCCAGGGGCCAGAAACTCCTCATTGGGATAGATATTCTCCCAAGTCTTCGAGATCAGGAGGAACAGATATGGACCATAGATGGGTACCTTGCGGGTGAATACCACGAACCGAAGCTCGCACCACATGATATGTGAGACATCAAGCGGTTGAGTCTGAGACACGCGTGCTTCCTCACAAATGAGCAACATGTCCACAAGAAAGGCATTCACCTTGTCCTTGTCCTCAATGCGAGGAAAGAGGGATGGCGGAAGATCCGGTGCATGATGTCAAGAAACGAGTTGAGCACCCACGTCGACTTGCCACTGGCCAGCTTCTTCTCAACATAGAATGGCATAAGATTGTCCTTGCTTGCTGAGGCGTTGGCATGAGGGCGAACACCAACAGGCGTGTGGAGCCCCTCATCAGGCACTCTGAGCAAATCCATGAACTCCTTCCAAGTAGCAGTCAAGTGGCGTCCATTGGTCATCTAGGTCATCCTCCGATCCTCCCCAGAGTGGAAGTGGACCGAAGCAAAGAACTGAGCCACCAGCTCGGGGTCATAGTCCAGGTGAAAGGAAATCACATCCTCGATGGCAAACTGCTCCACGAGATCCAATGCCTCACCAAAGTAGTGATGATGCTTATCCTCCCTCATGTGATGCATGTCGATCTAGTGCACATCCACATACAGATTCTGCTTGGCCTTGATCACATCCAAGTAAATGAGATTCTGCTTCTTGGTCCAGAACATTTCATTCCCTCTAAAGTTTGCACGAGGATGCGCATCAGGGTTGATCTTCCTGAGAGAGACAAACTCAGCAAGGGGTATCTCATCCATGTCCTTTGATGGTTCCTTGACCTTGCTAGCAGTGGTCTTGACATTGCACTTGGGGGCACTGGATCCCTCTAGAACATCCTCTTGATTGCGCAGACGCTTGGTATCGGTGTCAAAACCGGCGGATCTCGGGTATGGGATCCCGAACTGTGCGTCTAAGGTAGATGGTAACAGGAGGCGGGGGACACAATGTTTACCCAGGTTCGGGCCCTCTCGATGGAGGTAATACCCTACTTCCTTCTTGATTGATCTTGATGATATGAGTATTACAAGAGTTCATCTACCACGAGATCATAGATGCTAAACCCTAGAAGCTAGCCTATGATTATGATTATTGTTGTCCTATGGACTAAACCCTCCAGTTTATATAGACACCGGAGGGGGCTAGGGTTACACAGAGTCGGTTACAAGGGAGGAGATCTACATATCCGAATAGCCAAGCTTGCCTTCCACGCAAAGGAGAGTCCCACCCAGACACGGGATGAAGTCTTCAATCTTGTATTTTCATAGTCCAACAGTCCGGCCAAAGTATATAGTCCGGCAGTTCGAGGACCCCCTAATCCAGGACTCCCTCAGTAGCCCCTGAACCAGGCTTCAATGACGATGATTCCGGCGCGCAGATTGTCTTCGGCATTGCAAGGCGGGTTCCTCCTCCGAATACTCCATAGAATATTTCGAACACAAGGATAGTGTCCGGCTCTGCAAAACAAATTCCACATACCACCATAGAGAGTATAATATTTCCACAAATCTAATCTGTTGACAACTTTTCATAACGTGTCATCACGCCATGGCCCGGTCATTATTTGAACCGTTTTTCTCAACCAGCTACTGCACATATTGCGAGGCGGTTTTCTTGGCACGGCTTGTTGAAGCAGAGACTGTGTCCCCTTATCATAGGATTCTCATCAATACGGGTGTGGGTAACCCAACCGCGCCATCAATCATGGCGCTTGGGGAATAAGCGAGTTTAACAGGCAGGTGAGGAGGCACATAGTTTCTTCCGCCCTTATAAAGGGACAAGGACTCCTCCTTTTTACCCACGCCTTCTTCTTCCTTGCCCATCCATTCTTGTGCACTCGAGCTCCAGCACCCCAGTTCGCTTTTCCTCCGCAAAACCACTCCAAACATGTCCGGAGCGGGAGGCAAGTGGATGGTCTCCTCTGTTACGGAGGAGAACATTACGAAGCTCCGGGAAGCCGGGTACCTGGACGCAGATATCGCGCACCGGCTCCCAGACGCGGGGCAGATCGTCCCTACCCCCGACCCCCACGAAAGTGTTGTATTCCTTACCCATTTCGTCCACGGGCTGGGATTTCACCTCCACCCATTTGTCCGCGGGCTCATGTTCTACTACGGGCTGGACTTCCACGATCTGGCCCCCAATTTCATCCTCAACATCTCGGCGTTTATCGTCGTGTGCGAGGCCTTCCTCCACATCAAGCCCCACTTCGGCCTGTGGCTGAAGACCTTCAACATTAAACCGAAGGTGGTGGTCGGCCAGCAAGCGGAGTGCGGAGGCACCATGGTGGGCAAAATGCCCAATGTCACCTGGCTCGAAGGCTCCTATATGGAGACCATGAAGGGGTGGCAATCGGGGTGGTCCTACATCACCGAGCCGCGTGACACCAATTGGGTGGCGGCCCCCAAATTTCGATCCAGCATCCCCATGCGGCTCACCTCCGGGAAAGAGAAGGGCCTATCCTGGGGTTCATAGGTGGAGCTGATCGGACTCCAGAACTGTGTTAAAAACATGATAAGCAAGAAAATCAAGCTTGTCAACGTGGTCCCGGTCATGCTCTTCCGCCGGATCCTCCCGTGTCAAAGACGGGCATTCAATATGTGGGAGTTCGACCCGGTTAAGCACCAGACGCTGTGAGAGCTCTTCGACACGATGTACCAGGACATCTGGAAGGTGCTATTCAGGTCCGCTGAGGTACCACCTCCCCTTACCGAGGATCGCGGACTCAGCGCAAAGCGCCCTGCCAATCCGGTGAGCTCCTTATATCTCGCGAGATGTTTCTTTCCCCAGTATAATCATGTGGGGGATCTAAGCCTCCACGCCATTTAACAGGAATGGGTCGCGATAGCGGAGCGGATCGATTGTCCGGCCCCATTTCCCGAAAATCCACCAAGGGCTCTCTTAACGGAGATGTTGGTTCTGGGGCCCTATGACGTGCCGGAGAAGAAGGCCAAGAAGAAGGCCACGGGGACCAGGAAAGGTCTTCGACGCAAGGTCGTATAGGACTCATCGTCCGATAACACCGAGGCGCCCTCCTCCCACGAAAACGAGGAGGAGGAAAAGGAAAGTTCTCCCCCCCAGCCGGGGGAGACAAGAAAAGGAAGGCCGCCCCATCAGGGGAGGCCGAAGGGTCCAAGAAGCGAAGGACTCTCCTTCTGGACTGCTCCGCGGCGGCCGCTTTTAGCGACGTGGAGTGGTTACCCAGGGATAAGCCCCTGGCGAAGTCATAAGTATCCGGATACCATAATAGTTCTTGGTATGTTTTATTTTATTGCTTCTTATCATGCCGAACATGATCATGCAGCCCATCCAAAGCCCATATCGACGTATCCTCTTCGGATGAGTCTTTGGGCCTGTCGGAGATGAATAGCGATTCACTCCCGACCGCCTCCTCCCCCCGCCCTACGGATGACGTCGAGGTGTTTTCTCAAATGGTACTAAACCAAGGGGAGACAGTTCCGAAGGCGCCCCAAGGTGACATTCCGGACGCTGGGCGCATGAGGGGCAAGACTCCCATGGGCTCTAATGCCGGGGGTAGCAAGTCTAGCCCCCAGCCGAATACTGCACCGGAACCTCCAGTGGTTCCGGATTTTGTCAGGCGACCCCTCACCAAGGGGGACAAGCCATCTGTGCCGATGGCCTCTGTCCATCCAGAGGCATTGGACAATTTGCTGGAAGCGCTTCGCGGTGCTTCCATTGACGAAGAGCACCTCACTATCATGAGTGCGGTGGTCAAGAAGGTTCGGTCCGCCAAAAGCGGACTAACTGAAGCCTGTGCCAGCCTCCTAACAGGCTTTGAGGTAAGTAATCAAATTATGAGAAAATGTTACTGCATAGACAGTAGCCCTGATGCTCTGTTTGGTGTTCGCAAAGAAAGGCCGAATAGAGGATCAAATAATAATCACAGGAGTCTAATCAGAATATGTCTATGTGCTGCTAGCCGCTGCCGCTCACACGGCGGAGGTCTCCGCACTGAAGCGGGACCTTGAGTGGTCCGAGGAAGAGCTCAGCCTTACCAAGAGGAAGCTCGAAGAGAACAAAGGTAAGTAATACCTTGTCTGCTTATTGATAAAGAAAAAGGAAAGTGGTTGTTAGATCACAGGATCGTCATGAATTTTGCTAGGGGCCATGACCGAAGCACGGCCCTGAAGAAGGCGCTGTCCGAGACCGAAGGCAAAGCGTCCAAGGAGCGCGCCGAGCGCGAGAAGCAAGAGGCCCGAGTCGGCGAGGTTCATCAAGAGCTCCAGGAGTTTGTCAAGAAATACGAGTCCTTAGAGCGTGACTCTAAGACACAAGGGTCCGAGCTTGCGAAGGCCCTCGAGAACGCACAACATGTCAAGGCCGAAGCCCAAAAGGCCCTCCAGGAAATTGACGCGGTCAGGAAGATAGCGGTGTGTAAGGCATTCATTATGCAAAGCAAGCATGTGAAGGAAACTTTCCTTTTACTTACCCGAATTCGGAGCTCTCCAGGATCGTTCGCGGATCTACCCAGTAGTGTGTCGGATGCCGCGGAGTTCTACCGGGCCGAGGAAGGGAGCTCGACGGAGAAGTTGTTCTGGTCTCAGTATACTGGGACCGAACGTCCGATGTCCTTGAGCGACCAGTTGAAGCAACTGGTCGAGCTTCACAAGGCGGCTGAAATGGCCATGAAGGGCCTCATAGTCCGGATGTGGCCTGGCGAGCCCCTGCCTGGCAGCTATTTCGGCCTGGTAAGGCGGCTTGTGAACGCCTGCCCCTAGTTTGAAGTCATAAAGCGGTCCGTCAGCATTGAGGGTGCGCGCAGGGCTTTTGCCTGGGCAAAAGTGCACTGGGCGAAGATGGACACCGAAAAGCTGGTGAAGGAGGGGCCGCCGGAGGGCAAGGAGCATCGCCACCCCGAAAAGTATTATGACAGTGTCCTGAAGGGTGCTCGCCTTGTGGCAGAGGAATGTGCTAAGGATGTAATATTTGAATGAATGTACTCATGTGATCCTGTAATGTGAAACGAGTTCATGTGCGCTATGTAACGCTTGTTAATTTAAAATATTACCTTCTGTGCGGCTGATGACCCACAAGTATAGGGGATCTATCGTAGTCCTTTTGATAAGTAAGAGTGTCGAACCCAATGAGGAGCAGAAGGAAATGATAAGCGGTTTCCAGCAAGGTATTCTCTGCAAGTATTGAAATAAGTGGTAACAGACAGTTTTGTGATAGGATAATTTGTAACAAGAAACAAGTAACAAAAGTAAATAAAGTGCAGCAAGGTGGCCCAATCCTTTTTGTAGCAAAGGACAAGCCTGGACAAACTCTTATATAGAGAAAAGCGCTCCCGATGACACATGGGAATATCGTCAATCTAGTTTTCATCACGCTCATATGATTCGCGTTCGGTACTTTGATAATTTGGTATGTGGGTGGACCGGTGCTTGGGTACTGCCCTTACTTGGACAAGCATCCCACATATGATTAACCTCCATTGCAAGCATATGCAACTACAACAAAAGTATTAAGGTAAACCTAACCATAGCATGAAACATATGGATCCAAGTCAGCCCCTTACGAAGCAACGCACACTACAAAAAAAGACACATCCGTGACATTTTGGGCCGAACGAAATTTTTTCTGTCATACATATGACACTTCTATGACGATAATTGTGACAAAACCCGGTATCATCATAGATGTGGGCAGAAAATGGGCTTTCGTCCTGGGCAGGCCAGAGACGCGGCTGCATGACATTCTTTGGGCCGTCCATGACAGAAAAAACCGTGGTAGAAGCGAGGGGGAGGAAAATTTCGGGGAGTTCCCGGTTACGGTGGGAGGTCAAGGGCCGAGCGATGCGCGTTTCTCTCGTACACGTACGCGCGTGTGTGCGAGGCGTTGGCTCTAACTGAACCCGAGCGAGCCATTGGGCTCTAACTGAACCCGAGCGATTGCACTGCAGGCTACGCGTTACTGAACCTGAGCGATCGATCAATGGCTGTTAACTGAACCCGATCGAGCGATTCCTTCGCTACTGCTGCTAACTGAAGCCGATCGATGGGATGAACAGTGAGCGTTGCAGGGGGGTTTGGATGAACAGTGAGCGGTGGTGTTGCCTCTGGATGAATAGGACCCGTGGTGTGGTGGAGGGCTGGATGAACAGTAGACGATGGAGGGGTGCCCGTGGAGGGGTGGATGAACAGGACCCCGTGGTGTGGAGGGCTGGATGAACAGTAGACGGTGGAGGGGTGGTTGAACAGGACCCCGTGGTGTGGAGGGCTGGATGAATAGTAGACGGTGGAGGGGTGCCCATGGAGGGGTGGTTGAACAGGACCCCGTGGTGTGGAGGGCTGGATGAACAATAGATGGTGGAGGGGTGGTTGAACAGTAGCCGGTGGAGTAGCGCGCGATGGAGGCTGGATGAACAGGAGCCCGTGGAGGCTGGAGGAGGTCGACGGTGGAGATGAACAGTATCCCGTGGAGTCCCGTTTTGCGGTACGCCACACCCCTCCCAATGAACAGGACCCCCGTTTCGACCGTAGCGCTCCAACACAAGTCCATTTCCTCCGTTTTGCGGTACGCCACACCCCTCCCGATGAACAGGACCCCCGTTTCGACCGTAGGAGGTCAGTTTCCTCCGTTTTGCGGTACGCCACACCCCTCCCGATCAACAGGACCCCCGTTTCGACCGTAGGAGGTCCGTTTCCTACGTTTTGCGGTACGCCACACCCCTCCTGATGAACAGCATCCCGTTTCGAACGTGGCCGGTTGAACACAAGGCGGTTTCCTCCGTTCTGCGGTACGCCAGGCCTCGTTTCCATCGCCTGGTCCGTCCAAGCCCTCTCGATGAACACGACGCATTCCGTTGCCTCCCCATGAACACGCGCATTCCGTTGCCTCCCCATGAACACGCGCATTCCGTTGCCTCCCCATGAACACGACGACGACGCTGCCTCCCCATGAACACGACGACGATGCTGTTTCTCCGTTCTGACCCAGCCATGTACACGAGCCCTGGCCGTACATATGCGAGAGTAGGCGTTCGAGACCCTGCCCGTATGTACGTACATCACCGTATTTTCTTTCTTGCACCCTGGCCACTGTACATACATGTACATGCTACGTGCGCGCCTCTACTACGACACGTGCACACCTCTACTACGACACGTGCGCGCCTCTACATCGACCAGTATATATGTACGTACACGTTCGCGACCAAAATGACAACTCTACATACGCTTCGACCAGGTGGGTCCCGACTGTCAGGCACTTCCTTGCGTGCGAAGATGTAGCTGGTGGGTCCCAGCAGTCAGGGGGGCAAATCGTTTTGTTTTTTTGCCCCGACGCACTTCCTTCCGTGCGAAGGTGTAGCTGGTGGGTCCCAGCAGTCAGGGGGAAACGTTTTTTTTGTGAAATACGGTGGCCTGTTCGGTGGGTCCTCGCTGTTAGGTGGAGGAATAATTATTTTGCATGTAATAAGGAGGCACTTCTTTGCTGCGGCCGTGGATCCAGCTGTTAGCCTCTCCACGTACATTCCACGTCTGATGGAAGCCGTTCCTTGACCACGTTGACCACGCCACGCCGAGAGCACTAGGGCGGTGGACGACGGCGAGGCCTAGGAAGGGGATGACGCAGAGCCGGGGAAGACGCGACAGTGGATGCCCACACGTAGAGGAGTACGAGGGTTCACTGGTTCGCTGCAGTGTGAGGCTTCCGTCGCCGCAGAATAACAAGGGGTGTGGGTGTGTAGAGGGATGGCCTGGCCAGCGGTGGGAGTAGTAGGGGGCGGTGAGGCCTCCGCCGCATCACATACGACCACGGGAGGCAGGAGCACGAGGCACGACCGGCGCTGGTTTGGGCGGCTGGAGCAAGAAGACCAAAGGTTGAAGAAGCACTACGGCCGTTGGATGGACATCGTACGGCCACTGGAGCTAGAATCGTGCATATATTGACTAACTTGACAAAGCCCTCCGTCCTCGTCAACTTAGTAGGCCCACAAGTCAGCCTGCCACTATACTGGGTCCCAGCTAACAGGGGGAGTATTCATTTTTTTGTGTGTAATAAGGAGGCACTTCCTTGCGTGCGAAGATATAGCTGGTGGGTCCGAGCTGTCAGCGGCGGTAACGTTTTTTTCACGAAATACAGAGGCCCTTTCGGTGGGTCCATGATGTCAAGTGGAGGAATCATTATTTTGCGCGTAATAAGGAGGCATTTCCTTGCGTGCGGCTGTGGACCCAACTGTCGGTCTCTCCACGTACTGTCCACTTCAGATGCATGTCGGTCATTGACCACGTTGACCAGGCCACGCCGAGAGCACCAGGGCGGTGGACGATGATGAGGCCTAGGAAGGGAACGACACGGAGGCATGGAAGACTCGGCAGTTGTTTCCCACGCGGAGGGGAGTATGACTGTACGAGGGTTTACTGGTTCGTCTGCCATCGCCGGAGAATAACAACAGGTGTGGGTGAGTAGAGGGATGGCTAGGCCAACGATGGGAGTATGGTGGGGCGGTGAGGCCTGCGCGGCAGCACAGCCGGCCGCGGGGAGGACGGAGCAGGCAGTCCTCCCATCGGCGCTTGTTTGAGCGGCTGGAGCAGGAAGAGCAGAGATTGAAGAATCACGACGGCCGTTCGATGGACATCCAACAGTCCCTACTTGTGCGTCAACCTTTTTTTAGGAAAGCCTCAAATCTGTGAAAAACAGCATACAACCCATTTCTAATTCTTAAGGTTTTTTTTGGAGCCCATATTCTTTTTGTTAGCATTACAGCCCATATTGTGGCCACGGTTAAAAAATTATATGAAATTTTGCATATTTCGGTGCGGTCTGAACTGTTTTTAATCCTGAAATTTCGACTCGCATTCAAACTGATTTTAAAAATAAATGTATATCAATATAAAATCCAACAAATTCTCTACGCATAAAAATTAATGTAATTTAAAATCTCGAAATAAAAAAAAGTTATTTGAAACTAATTGTCGGTTTGATGTGTTTTAAAATGTACAACCCATTTCTCATTACTGATGGGCCATTTTCTTGGCCAGTCGAATGAAAGCTCTCCTCGTCTTGAAAGATTTGCAGCCCAACAGGCCTAACAAAGTGACTTACTTGGTAAATCACAAAAAAACTAGGCTATGGCCGTGGACCCAGCTGTCAGTCCATTTGTTTTTTACTCCAGTTGGTGGGCTGAGTGAAACAATGATGTAGCATCTATGCAACCCGTTTAAATCCAATTTGCATTTTTCTCGAAATCCGCGGACTTGCTGGGCTGAGTGAAAATATCATGTTGGGCTAGACGGAGAAATGTTATAAAAACATAAACACATGATTGCACGTCAGTAAAATATTTGCAAGCTTATGTGCGCAATCACTAGGAGTTAACTTGCCAAGTTATATATAAACAATTATTATTATTATTTTGTAAGAACTTTCAACTTACAAAATAAAATATCATTTTAATTTGATGAGTTAATAGTACATGGGGTATTATTAATTTTTAGGCTAGACGTGGGACAGTTGAGTTGGTTCTAGGGGAAAGTACTGGGAGAAAACTCAGTTTACATCGAAAAAGAAAGTGGGAGAAAATTCAGAGACCTGCTAGGTCCACCTAAGGAGGGGAATATGTTGGGAGGAAGGAGATTCAAAGCACGGCAGCCGAGTGAACTAGTTTTTTTTACGGACAAGTGAACTAGTTTAGATACATGAGCAAATAGCCACTAAAAAAGAAATCAGGTTAATGGGTTCTTAAAAGAAATATTTCGGACAAAACAGATAATTATGACACATAGGCTAATTCATGAAACACTCAGATGATAAATGTGCTTATAAACAGATAAAGTACAACATCTAGACCTTCCTGGCATGCTTGATCATGACGCTGCGGCTGTCCGTGTACTCGTCGGTTACGGGAAGCAGACACGCCCTCATGTCCAAGATCTGCCTGTACATGTCATAGCATGCGTATGCGTCCTTGGCCGCGTAGGTTATGTAGGCTAGATTCAGAGGTACGTCCCACGTGTTCAGGTCGTCTTCTTTCATGTTGGCCTATTAGGGGTCAATGATGGTCTCAGCGAGGTCAACCACGGAGTCCTTCTCCTGCCCGTTGCTGATGATCTTGTATTGCTTCTGGATGTCGACAAGCTTGTTGCACCAGATGGCCGAATCATCGCGTTCTTCCTTCTCTCCACCGTAGCGAAGGTGCAGTCGGCGCTGCCGATGAAATGGGCGAATGCTCCAGAACCTGGTGCAGCCATAGGACTGAGGCGAGGCAGAGCTTCACCGAGTCCGTATCATTGGTGTACATCACATTCAACTTGGTGCATCCATAGGACTGAATGGCGAACTCAAAGGGGAACTCCTTGCTGAAGTCCATATTCAGCAGGCTCACCCCTCGGATCGCCATTGGAGTCTCTTTGAGTGAACGAGTGTGTAGGCGGCGGCAGTTCGTTTTTCATCTCTTGGGGAACTGGATTCAACAGTAGGCTGAGTGTGTACAGGCGACAACAGTTACTACCCCTCCCTTGTCCGCTGCATGCCCGGCAGAAGATGCACCCTCGGCCACACGTCGGTTCATGAGCGGGTCTGTATTGGTATTGTAATAACAGGAGTTAGTGGTCACTTTACTTAAATTTAATTAGCTTTAATAGAAATTTGTACTTAAAAGAAGCAATACATTCGCTCGTTCTATCTGTGCCACAGGATCAACATGCACAACAATTAGAATTATTATTCTCAGGACGCACACGATCAGCACATTTGTCGCACTTTCACAAAGATAATACTACCAAGTTTGAACTGTTTGTTATGGTTGTTGTCCTCTGCATTATCATGCCGTGTTTCCCAGCTTGGAAGATTCAGAACCAACAAATAAGATCCAAATAATAAGTACAACAAAGATGCCTACACATCTCATTGATTCCCAGCTTGCAAGATTCAGAACCAACAAATAAGATCCAAATAATAAGTACAACAAAGATGCCTACACATCTCACTGATTCCCAGCCTGCAAGATTCAGAACCAACCCATAACAGCCTTTTGATAAAGTGAATATCAAGATTAAATCCATCTTGGCTAGCCATGTCATACAATCGAAGAACTTGGCGAATGCTCTTGACCATCACAACATCTGTAGTTGAGTATTCCTGTTTGCACAGCATGTTTGCACAACACAAACATGGAGAGAGGAGAGCATGATTTCGCTTTAATAGCGGCCTCCTTGAACTCAATCTCCAGCTCTACTTGGATGAGGTCTGTCTGGAGTTCCATGATTCAATTCATGCGCCTTTTTCTGCAGTTCACCTGAAATGAAGCAAAGATTGCATCATTCAGCTAGCAAGAAGTACTTGCTCTTGTGAGCTGGCAGGTTCTTGTTTAGTAGTTGCACTAAAATTGAGGAACATTAAGGTTGACTGTCCGGCTCATGTAAGGTGCAACTATAATTTTCTTACCCTTTTGTGCAGTTCCACTAAAATAAAGTGCCATTGTGGTGATAGTGACGGCTCCATCTTGCAAAGGCTAATAAAATGTTGCACGAGATTACCAACAGAACTTGACAGAGATTTTGGAAACTCCAATCACCATTTTGTGCAGTTCCACCAAAATTGAGAGATGTTGCCCACGTGACATTTTAGTTGAACTGCACAAGACACTCATTCCAAAAAAAGTGTTTTGTGCAGTTCACCAAAAGGTCACAATAGCAACAAGGTGAAATGGATATCCCTATCTACACAAAAAGATAGAAAGTAAACAGTTGCTGGTCAATAAGAATATACGAAACACATACAAAATGAAAAGAAGCATCTTAATTATGTTCATGGCAATCACGCAAGGACAGTAGAAATTTTAAAACATCAGCAATGCTTCATGTTACCAGAAGCATTACGATCAACAATGAGATTCCTCAAATATGGGATTACTTTAATGGTGGCATTGCTTGTTTACCAGACATAGTAAATCAACAGCAGCTAAAGAGTTGGTTTAAGGGCATGGGACCGTGGGGACACCAGGACACTCAGCAGCGTAAAGGAGCAACTTACTTATCATACTGGGGAAAACAGCAGGAGTGCCATTGTACTATGTGAGGGCAGCAAATCTAATCTTGGAGACCTTTTACTATGTGAGGGCAGCAAATCTAATCCTGGAGGCCTTTTACTATGTGAGGGCAGCAAATCTAATCCTAGAGACCTTTTACTATGTGAGGGCAGCAAATATAATCCTGAGACCTTTTACTATGTGAGGGCAGCAAATCTAATCCTGGAGACCTTTTACTATGTGATGGCAGCAAATCTAATCCTGGACATACTCTATTGACTTGTCCACCAGCCGCCACTTTCTATCCTTTTTTCAACCAATAATAGATCTGTTCCTTATCCAGTTTGTACTGCGTTTTCCCATTATTTCCCTTTTCAACCAAGAGACCGGTTGGGTATCCGGTCTCTACTACTTTCACCATATTATTTCCTCTTTGAATCAAGTCCTAGATTCATGCTACAACTTTCCCCCCTTTCCTCGTTGTTTGAACAAAGCCCTAGATTCGAATGCATGAAGTAGCTTTACCTCTAATAATACTAAAAATTTAGGTGGCTTTGGAAGAGCTGATGGGAGTAGAAAAAGATGCACATGCAGACACGTGGGGAGTTGAGGCAGTAGAGCAAGGCCGCTTTCGAAGAACTTATACCTAAGGGTCGCCGAGATGTCGGCGGCGGCAGGTCGGATCTGCGGACAATACGGCAGGGAGGAAGAAGGGTCAGAGGACCTCTTGAGCCGGCCATGTGTCGGAGAGAACGGCACGGGCAGAGGATTGGGCCCCTCCGGCAGCTGTGGGTTTCCTCCCTCTGTGGTGATGACCATGTGATTGATGCACCTTTTAGTCCTCTACACACACCGGCCGAAGGGATCCGGCTGGATCTATGACCAGCGGTGAGCAGAGAGAAAATGTCGCTACCGCTGTCTTGTTTATATCTGGAGAGGATGGGAGAATGAAGAGAGCAACCCGAGTAAAGCAAGCGCTCAGGCCCCTGCGTCCATATATAGTGGAGTGATTATCTTTTTTCTCTCCACAACAAGCGTTTCAATTTGTGTACGTGGCATTAAAGAAAAGAAACTCTCTATTTAAGGTGACTACTGTACGACTTCTACTTACTACTAGTAGTACTACAATATTGTTCACTTGTGCTCCCCGCCCCTCCATTCATTAAACAACCCCATGAGTGAATAAACATACAGTAAGTACTGTATTTATATAGAACGAACAAGCTCGAACTATTTTCGCGTAGTTAAAAGTTGAGGGCGGGGATTTTCCCGGGCAGTACGCGCGGCAGTTTTCGGGTTGGGATAGAAGACTATTTTTTTTAAACTTTGAGACGGCCACATAGCATGGAGCCGACCCCAACGATTTTAAGCTTACATGCACGGTACACGCTATCCTAGACTACTATACACATGAAACTGCCACACGAGCGCCCAGGCTGCGCTTGGCTCTTCGCCTCTTCGGGAAGTCGAACAATGATGGAATACTACTGCACTGGAGGAGTACTACAGTACGCTTCTGGCCATCTGACACCGATTGAACTGCTGCGTGTCCACTGCGTGCGGGAGGGAGAGCATGTAGTGAAAGCTTCTCCTAGTCTTACCAGCCACCACGCTCATGGGCGAGGGAGGGATGCTCCTGCCTTTGCGTGTATGACAGGTGGGCCCTACAGGTGTGTGGCCAACCTGTCATACAGCCAAAGGCAGGTGCAGTTAAGTCCGCGAGGGAGAGGATAATCAAACTTCTCGTTGATGTACGAGTTGACGTGACACATCAAAGCACTGCACTTGATATATTTCAATAATTTGCGTGTGTGACTCCCAGATGCAGAGGCCGGGGGTCATCATCCTCCTTTTCGAGAAAAAACAGATCGTGTGTGAGAGGACGAGTGCATGCATGCACCTCTTCTCTTCCTGTATAACGTACTACTAAACTCAGAGTACAAGTTTTTGTGGGTGGCACGATGGTGCGTGCGAGAAGTCCCGAGAGATAGGTTTAATGCATTAATTGCAATGCATGCATGCATTGGTCAATTTTCTCTTAATACTTGCATGCAAGGATTTAATGCACCTTGGAATCTGAACATGTGTTGGGGACAACCAAATTTAGCCTTATAAAATGGAAAAACTAAAATTTTGAGATAAGCCCTATAAAACCGGAAAGGAGGGAGTAGAAAAAGAAGTACTCCATCCAGGAATAGTGCCGCACTTCGAAACTAGAACCGTCAATAAATTTTGAGCTTGCGTCTCGTCACATTCCAAATTGCTCCACGCTATATTGAATTGCAAACCTGTTCACACCGATCACAACTGAAACGGTTTCCCACTTAGGAGCGTATTAGTACTCGGTTATAAATACTAGTATGCCAAGATGACTGCACATTCCTCCTCAACTCCTCATCCACAAAAACAAACAAGTCATTCAACATCCTTCCCTTGCGTCTGCCATGGCCAGCGTGAGTTCTGGGTCGAGAGATTGCCACCAGGGAGAGGCGAGCATGGAAGCGGAAGCACAAGAGATGTCTCGCCTCGCTGCGAGAGCAGCCGACATGTCCCGCCGCGCGGAAGTAGCAGCACAGAGGTCCCACCGCGCCGCTGAAGCAGCACGGAGGTCCCGCCGTGCCGTCGATGCAGTAGACTGGTCGGGCCGCGCCACGGAAGCAGCAGAGATGTCCCGCCGCGCCATGAATGCAGCAGAGATGTCCCGCCGCGCCGCGGCGGCCTGGGAAAATTTCTCGCGGGCAGGCGACGACTGTTACAGGCTCATGCATGCGATCGTCCATAGCCAGATGGATCAGATCTCCGGCTCGGCGAGGTTGCAGGACGAGATGATAGCCTCGTTTGAACAGGCTACCGGCGTCATCCGGCAACTAAGGGAGGGCAATGAGAGGCTCCGGGCCAAGCGCGACCTGCTGAGGGAGAAGATCATCTGCAGTGCATACTTGCAGGAGGAGACCAGTGCCTTGTTGAAGAAACTTATGGACAAGAATGACATGCTCCGCAACGAGCGCCAAAGGCTGGTGGAGGAATCCGTGGATGTTCTCAAGCAGCGTCTTGAGGACACGAAAGAGCTCATCGCCGCTCGCCGCGGAGACTAGTTTCCTGGTTTCTTTTGATGTAATAATCGGTTTAGGATGTGGATTGTGTCGTTGGTTGTGAAATGTTGGGTTCTAGCGCGGATGTTTGGCCTTTGTTGGCCTCTTGGGATGTTGCGATTTCAATCTGGTAGCTTTTAGTCCTTCGTGTTAGGCTGGAGTTGTGCTGAACTTCTTGTGAATTGTGGTGGTTTTTAGTAATGAAAATCGAAAGGGGAAAGCCTTCTTTGATAAAAAATAATAATAATCATCCTTATATATTCATCAGTCTTGCTATAGGTCGCAGTAGATGCTATATAAGTCCGTCGGATCTTACATCAAGATCCGTGCTTTCAGATTTTCTTTTTTCTCTATTAAATCTCAGTTGAGTGAGACATAGCCACGCCATTAAACTGAGGCTCGGGCGCCATTAATGGAGACCTTGGGAGAGAGGTGGACGGCAGATGGGGGTCAAAGGGCTCTCCTCCCGATAAGCACGCGCAGGGGTCTGATTGCATGCTTCTCGTACTCAAATAGCTACCTTGCACGGCGCCTCCTAGCTAATAAAAAATGGGGATGCGTGGCGGCATGTAAATGGTACTAGTAAGTAGAACGCCCATGGTTTCAATAATACTTGTGTTTCCGATTGTAACATGACAACACTTGTTCCAAAATGACTTTGTTGATTGTTAATGTGTGCGCCTTCGCAAATCGGACTGCAAATTTACCACAGCATGTTGGTGCCATGTCATGGCACCAAGCCAAGTTTCATTATTTCCATGCATGTTTTGGATTTACAGGGATTAAAAAACTAAGTTTCTCAATGTTTCCAACCCAGCCACGACGCCCAGAATTTTGAATTTCATTCCCATTTCTTGCATGGAACCTAGAAATTTACCCGAGGACACACATGTGATTTTTCAACCAACTTTGGTGCACTGGAACATGTGCTTGTATTTCAAATTTGAATTATGCACACAAAGGTGTCACGTTCCCTCCCAGAACCACGAGCCATCTTGAGAGAAGCTCCGATTTGCAAGAAGCTTATACCAAATTTTTTTCCTATTCGGCCAATTTTTTTACCACGGCATGGTAGTACCATGACATGACACCATGCCAAGTTTCATGATTTTAAAACCAAGTTTCTCAATGTTCTTGACCGAGCCATGATGCCCAGATGTTTGAATTTTATTCTTATTTTTTGCATGGGACCTACTCCCTCCTTCCATCTATATAGGGCCTAATGTATTTTTCAAGACAGCCTTTGACTATTGACAAGATTAATAGCACATGAGATGTATACTATGAAAATTACATTACAAAATTGAAGGTATGCTTTGTGTAAGTTGTATGTCATATATTATTGCTCTAACGTTTGGTCAAAGTTAGCCTCGAAAAACGCATTAGGACCTATATAGATGGAAGGACGGAGTAGAAATTCACCCGAGGACACAAATGTGATTTTTCAACCAACTTTGGTGCACGGGAGCATGTGCTTGTAGTTCAAATTTGAATTATGCACATTAAATAACCAAAAACTCAATTAATGTGTAAATAAGGCCAAACGAAGCCGGAATAATTCCAAAATTTAACAGGGCACTCATGTAGTTCTATGTTGCCTTTGTAAATAAGCTCAAGGGGGACAATGTATATCGTTTCGCACTCAAAGGTGGCACGTTCCCTCTCAAAACCACGAGCCTTCTTGAGAGAAGCTTCGGTTTGCAAAAGCTTATACCAAAATCTGTTCCTATTCGGCCAATTTTTTACCACAACATGGTAGTACCATGACATGACATCCATGTTGGGGAACGTAGTAATTTCAAAATTTTCCTATGCACACGCAAGATCATGGTGATGCATAGCAACGAGAGGGGAGAGTGTTGTCTACGTACCCTCGTAGACCGGAAGCGGAAGCGTTAGCACAACGCGGTTGATGTAGTCGTACGTCTTCACAGCCTGACCGATCAAGCACCGAAACTACGGCACCTCCGAGTTCTAGCACACGTTCAGCTCGATGACGATCCTCGGACTCTGATCCAGTAGAATGTCGGGGAAGAGTTCCGTCAGCACGACGACATTATGATGATCTTGATGTTCTACCGTCGCAGGGCTTCGCCTAAGCACCGCTACAATATTATCGAGGATTATGGTGGAAGGGGGCACCGCACACGGCTAAGAGATCAATGATCAATTGTTGTGTCTTTGGGGTGCCCCCCTGCACCCGTATATAAAGGAGCAAGGGAGGAGGAGGCCGGCCCTAGGAAGGGGCACGCCAAGTGTGGAGTCCTACTAGGACTCCCTAGTCCTAGTAGGATTCCACCTCCCATATGGAATAGGAAAAGAGGAAGGGAAAAGGAGAAGGAAGGAAGGGGGCGCCCCCCTTCCCTAGTCCAATTCGGACCAGACCAAGGGGAGGGGTGCGGCCACCCTTGAGGCCCTTTTCCTTCTTTCCCGTATGGCCCAATAAGGCCCAATACGTATTCCCGTAACTCTCCGGTACTCCGAAAAATACCCGAATCACTCGGAACCTTTCCGATGTTCGAATATAGTCGTCCAATATATCAATCTTTACGTCTCGACCAATTTGAGACTCCTCGTCATGTCCGCGATCTCATCCGAGACTCCGAACTCCTTCGGTACATCAAAACTCATAAACTCATAATATAACTGTCATCGAAACCTTAAGCGTGCGGACCCTACGGGTTCGAGAACAATGTAGACATGACCGAGACACGTCTCCGGTCAATAACCAATAGCGGAACCTGGATGCTCATATTGGCTCCCACATATTCTACAAAGATCTTTATTGGTCAGACCGCATAACAACATACGTTGTTCCCTTTTTCATTGGTATGTTACTTGCCCGAGATTCGATCATTGGTATCTCAATACCTAGTTCAATCTCGTTACCGGCAAGTCTCTTTACTCGTTATGTAATACATCATCCTGCAACTAACTCATTAGTTGCAATGCTTGCAAGGCTTAAGTGATGTGCATTACCGAGAGGGCCCAGAGATACCTCTCCGACAATCAGAGTGACAAATCCTAATATCGAAATATGCCAACCCAACAAGTACCTTCGGAGACACCTGTAGAGCACCTTTATAATCACCCAGTTACGTTGTGACGTTTGGTGGCACACAAAGTGTTCCTCCGGTAAACGGGAGTTGCATAATCTCATAGTCATAGGAACATGTATAAGTCATGAAGAAAGCAATAGCAACAAACTAAACGATCAAGTGCTATGCTAACGGAATGGGTCAAGTCAATCACATCATTGTCCTAATGATGTGATCCCATTAATCAAATGACAACTCATGTCTATGGTTAGGAAACATAACCATCTTTGATCAACGAGCTAGTCAAGTAGAGGCATACTAGTGACACTCTGTTTGTCTATGTATTCACACATGTATTATGTTTCCGGTTAATACAATTCTAGCATGAATAATAAACATTTATAATGATATAAGGAAATAAATAATAACTTTATTATTGCCTCTAGGGCATATTTCCTTCAGTCTCCCACTTGCACTAGAGTCAATAATCTAGTTCACATCGCCATGTGATTTAACATCAATAGTTCACATCACCATGTGATTAACACCCATAGTTCACATCGACATGTGACCAACACCCAAAGGGTTTACTAGAGTTAATAATCTAGTTCACATCGCTATGTGATTAACACCCAAAGAGTACTGAGGTGTGATCATGTTTTGCTTGTGGGAGAAGTTTAGTCAATGGGTCTGCCACATTCAGATCCGTAAGTATTTTGCAAATTTCTATGTCAACAATGCTCTGCATGGAGCTACTCTAGCTAATTGCTCCCACTTTCAATATGTATCCAGATTGAGACTTAGAGTCATCTGGATCAGTGTCAAAACTTGCATCGACGTAACCCTTTACGATGAACCTTTTGTCACCTCCATAATCGAGAAACATATCCTTATTCCATTAAGGATAATTTTGACCAATGTCCAGTGATCTACTCCTATATCACTATTTTACACCCTTGCCAAACTCAAGGCAGGGTATACAATAGGTCTGGTACACAGCATGGCATACTTTGTAGAACCTATGGCTGAGGCATAGGGAATGACTTTCATTCTCTTTCTATCTTCTGCCGTGGTCGGGTTTTGAGTCTTACTCAACTTCACACCTTTGTAACACAGGCAAGAACTCCTTCTTTGACTGTTCCATTTTGAACTACTTCAAAATCTTGTCAAGGTATGTACTCATTGAAAAACTTATCAAGCGTCTTGATCTATCTCTATAGATCTTGATGCTCAATATGTAAGCAGCTTCATCGAGGTCTTTCTTTGAAAAACTCCTTTCAAACATTCCTTTATGCTTTGCAGAATAATTCTACATTATCTCCGATCAACAATATGTCTTTCACATATACTTATCAGAAATGCTGTAGTGCTCCCACTCACTTTCTTGTAAATACAGGCTTCACCGCAAGTCTGTATAAAACTATATGCTTTGATCAACTTATCAAAGCGTATATTCCAACTCCGAGATGCTTGCACCAGTCCATAGATGGATCGCTGGAGCTTGCATATTTTGTTAGTACCTTTAGGATTGACAAAACCTTCTGGTTGCATCATATACAACTCTTCTTTAATAAATCCATTAGGGAATGCAGTTTTGTTTATCCATTTTCCAGATTTCATAAAATGCAGCAATTGTTAACATGATTCGGACAGACTTAAGCATAGATACGAGTGAGAAACTCTCATCGTAGTCAACACCTTGAACTTGTCGAAAACCTTTTTGCGACAATTCTAGCTTTGTAGATAGTAACACTACTATCAGCATCCGTCTTCCTCTTGAAGATCCATTTAATCTCAATGGCTTGCCGATCATTGGGCAAGTCAATCAAAGTCCATACTTTGTTCTCATACATGGATCTCATCTCAGATTTCATTGCCTCAAGCTATTTCGCGGAATCTGGGCTCATCATTGCTTCCTCATAGTTCGTAGGCTCGTCATGGTCAAGTAACATGACCTCCAGAATAGGATTACCGTACCACTCTGGTGCGGATCTCACTCTGGTTTACCTATGAGGTTCGGTAGTAACTTGATCTGAAGTTACATGATCATCATCATTAGCTTCCTCACTAATCGGTGTAGTAGTCACAGGAACAGATTTCTATGATGAACTACTTTCCAATAAGGGAGCAGGTACAGTTACCTCATCAAGTTCTACTTTTCTCCCACTCTCTTCTTTCGAGAGAAACTCCTTTTCTAGAAAGGATCCATTCAAAGCAACGAATATACTGCCTTCGGATCTGTGATAGAAGGTGTACCAACATTTTCTTTTGGGTATCGCATGGAGACGCACTTCTCCGATTTGGGTTAGAGCTTATCAGGTTGAAACTTTTTCACATAAGCATTGCAACCTCAAACTTTAAGAAATGACAGCTTAGGTTTCTTGCCAAACCATAGTTCATATGGTGTCGTCTCAACGGATTTAGATGGTGCCCTATTTAACGTGAATGCAGCTATCTCTAATGCATAACCCCAAAACGATAGTGGTAGATCGGTAAGAGACATCATAGATTGCACCATATCTAATAAAGTACGGTTATGATGTTCGGACACACCATTATGCTGTGGTGTTCCAGGTGGCGTGAGTAGTGAAACTATTTCACATTGTTTTTAACTGAAGGCCAAACTCGTAACTCAAATATTTTACTTCTGCGATCATATCGTAGAAACTTTCATTTTTGTTACGATGATTCTCCACTTCACTCTGAAATTCTTTGAACTTTTCAAATGTTTCAGACTTGTGTTTCATCAAGTAGATATACTCATATCTGCTCAAATCATCTGTGAAGATCAGAAAATAATGATACCTGCCACGAGCCTCAATATTCATCGGATCACATACATCAGTATGTATGATTTCCAACAAATCTATTGCTCGCTCCATTGTTCTGGAGAACGGAGTCTTAGTCATCTTGCCCATGAGGCATGGTTCGCAAGCATCAACTGATTCATAATCAAGTGATTCCAAAAGCCCATCAGCATGGATTTTCTTCATGCGCTTTACACCAATATGACCTAAATGGCAGTGCCACAAATAAATTGCAGCATCATTATTAACTTTGCATCTTTTGGTTTCAATATTATGAATATGTGTATCACTACGATCGAGATCCAACGAACCATTTTCATTGGGTGTGTAACCATATAAGGGTTTATTCATGTAAACGAACAACAATTTATTCTCTTACCGTATTGCAATAAACATGATCAAATCATATTCATGCTCAATGCAAACACCAGATAACACTTATTTAGGTTCAACACTAATCCCAAAAGTATAGGGAGTGTGCGATGATGATCATATCAATCTTGGAACCACTTCCAACACACATCGTCACTTCACCCTTAACTAGTCTATGTTCATTCCGCAACTCCCGTTTCAAGTTACTACTCTTAGCAACTGAACCAGTATCAAATACCAAGGGGTTGCTACGAACACTAGTAAAATACACATCAATAATCTGTATATCAAATATACCTTTGTTCACTTTGCCATCCTTCTTATCCGCCAAATACTTGGGGCAGTTCCGCTTCCAGTGACCTGTCCCTTTGCAGTAGAAGCACTTAGTCTCAGGCTTAGGACCAGACTTGGGCTTCTTCACTTGAGCAGCAACTTGCTTGCCGTTCTTCTTGAAGTTCCCCTTCTTCCCTTTGCCCTTTTCTTGAAACTAGTGGTCTTGTCTACCATCAACACTTAATATTTTTCTTGATTTCTACCTTCGTCGATTTCGACATTACGAAGAGCTTGGGAATCATTTCCGTTATCCCTTGCATATCATAGTTCATCACGAAGTTCTACTAACTTGGTGATGGTGACTAGAGAATTCTGTCAATCACTATTTTATCTGGAAGATTAACTCCCACTTGATTCAAGCGATTGTAGTACCCAGACAATCTGAGCACATGCTCACTGCTTGAGCTATTCTCCTCCATCTTTTAGCTATAGAACTTGTTGGAGACTTCATATCTCTCAACTCGGGTATTTGCTTGAAATATTAACTTCAACTCCTGGAACATCTCATATGGTCCATGATGTTCAAAACGTCTTTGAAGTCCCGATTCTAAGCCGTTTAAGCATGGTGCACTAAACTATCAAGTAGTCATCATATTGAGCTAGCCAAATGTTCATAACATCTACATCTTCTCCTGCAATAGGTTTGTCACCTAGCGGTGTATCAAAGACATAATTCTTCTATGCAGCAATGAGGATAAACCTCAGATCACGGATCCAATCCGCATCATTGCTACTAACATCTTTCAACTTAGTTTTCTCTAGGAACATATCAAAAATAAAACAGGGGAGCTAAACGCGAGCTATTGATCTACAACATAGATATGCTAATACTACCAGGACTAAGTTCATGATAAATTAAAGTTCAATTAATCATATTATTTAAGAACTCCCACTTAGATAGACATCCCTCTAATCCTCTAAGTGATCACGTGATCCAAATCAACTAAACCATGTCCGATCATCACGTGAGATGGAGTAGTTTCAATGGTGAACATCACTATGTTGATCATATCTACTATATGATTCACGCTCGATCTTTCGGTCTCCGTGTTCCGAGGCCATATCTGTTATATGCTAGGCTCGTCAAGTTTAACCTGAGTATTCCGTGTGTGCAACTGTTTTGCACCCGCTGTATTTGAACGTAGAGCCTATCACACCCGATCATCACGTGGTGTCTCAGCACGAAGAACTTTCGCAACGGTGCATACTCAGGGAGAACACTTATACTTTGATAATTTAGTGAGGGATCATCTTATAATGCTACCGTCAATCAAAGCAAGATAAGATGCATAAAATATAAACATCACATGCAATCAATATAAGTGATATGATATGGCCATCATCATCTTGTACTTGTGATCTCCATCTCCGAAGTACCGTCATGATCACCATCGTCACCGGCGCGACACCTTGATCTCCATCGTAGCATTGTTGTCGTCTCGCCAATCTTATGCTTCCACGACTATCGCTACCGCTTAGTGATAAAGTAAAGCATTACAGCGTGATTGCATTGCATACAATAAAGCGACAACCATATGGCTCTTGCCAGTTGCCGATAACTCGGTTACAAAACATGATCATCTCATACAATAAAATTTAGCATCGTGTCTTGACCATATCACATCACAACATGCCCTGCAAAAACAAGTTAGACGTCCTCTACTTTGTTGTTGCAAGTTTTACGTGGCTGCTACGGGCTTAGCAAGAACTGTTCTTACATACGCATCAAAACCACAATGATAGTTTGTCAAGTTGGTGCTGTTTTAACCTTCGCAAGGACCGGTCGTAGCCACACTTGGTTCAACTAAAGTTGGAGAAACTGACACCCGCCAGCCACCTGTGTGCAAAGCACGTCGGTAGAATCAGTCTCGCGTAAGCGTACGCGTAATGTCGGTCCGGGCCGCTTCATCCAACAATACCGCCGAACCAAAGTATGACATGCTGGTAAGCAGTATGACGTATATCGCCCACAACTCACTTGTGTTCTACTCGTGCACAACATCAACGCATAAAACCTAGGCTCGGATGCCACTGTTGGGGAACGTAGTAATTTCAAAATTTTCCTACGCACATGCAAGATCATGGTGATGCATAGCAACGAGAGGGGGGAGTGTTATCTACGTACCCTCGTAGACCGAAAGCGGAAGCGTTAGCACAATGCGGTTGATGTAGTCGTACGTCTTCACGGCCCGACCGATCAAGCACCGAAACTACGGCACCTCCGAGTTCTAGCACACGTTCAGCTCGATGACGTCCCCGGACTCCGGTCCAGCAGAATGTCGGGGAAGAGTTCCGTCAGCACGACGGCGTGATGACGATCTTGATGTTCTACCGTCGCAGGGCTTCGCCTAAGCACCGCTACAATATTATCGAGGATTATGGTGGAAGGGGGCACCGCACAAGTCTAAGAGATCAATGATCAATTGTTGTGTCTTTGGGGTGCCCCCTGCACCCGTATATAAAGGAGCAAGGGAGGAGGAGGCCGACCCTAGGAGGGGGCGCGCCAAGTGTGGAGTCCTACTAGGACTCCCTAGTCCTAGTAGGATTCCACCTCCCATATGGAATAGGAAAAGAGGAAGGGAAAAGGAGAAGGAAGGAAGGGGGTGCTCCCCTTCCCTAGTCCAATTCGGACCAGACAAAGGGGAGGGGTGCGGCCACCCTTGAGGCCCTTTTCCTTCTTTCCCGTATGTCCCAATAAGGCCCAATACGTATTCCCGTAACTCTCCGGTACTCCGAAAAATACCCGAATCACTCGGAACCTTTCCGATGTCTGAATATAGTTGTCCAATATATCGATCTTTACGTCTCGACCATTTCGGGACTCCTCGTCATGTCCCCGATCTCATACGGGACTCCGAACTCCTTCGGTACATCAAAACTCATAAACTCATAATATAATTGTCATCGAAACCTTAAGCGTGCGGACCCTACGGGTTCGAGAACAATGTAGACATGACCGAGACACGTCTCCGGTCAATAACCAATAGCGGAAACTGGATGCTCATATTGGGTCCCACATATTCTATGAAGATCTTTATCGGCCAGACCGCATAACAACATACGTTGTTCCCTTTTCATCGGTATGTTACTTTCCCGGGATTCGATCATCGGTATCTCAATACCTAGTTCAGTCTCGTTACCGGCAAGTCTCTTTACTCGTTCCGTAATACATCATCCTACAACTAACTCATTAGTTGCAATGCTTGCAAGGCTTAAGTGATGTGCATTACCGAGAGGGCCTAGAGATACCTCTCCGACAATCAGGGTGACAAATACTAATCTCGAAATACGCCAACCCAACAAGTACCTTCGGAGACACCTGTAGAGCACCTTTATAATCACCCAGTTATGTTGTGACGTTTGCTGGCACACAAAGTGTTCCTCCGGTAAACGGGAGTTGCATAATCTCATAGTCATAGGAACATGTATAAGTCATGAAGAAAGCAATAGCAACAAACTAAACGATCAAGTGCTATGCTAACGGAATGGGTCAAGTCAATCACATCATTCTCCTAATGATGTGATCCCGTTAATCAAATGACAACTCATGTCTATGGTTAGGAAACATAACCATCTTTGATCAACGAGCTAGTCAAGTAGAGGCATACTAGTGACACTCTATTTGTCTATGTATTCACACATGTATTATGTTTTCGGTTAATACAATTATAGCATGAATAATAAACATTTATCATGATATAAGGAAATAAATAATAACTTTATTATTGCCTCTAGGGCATATTTCCTTCAATCCATGCCAAGTTTCATGATTTTCAGACGTGTTTTGGATTTACAAGAATTTTAAAACCAAGTTTGTCAATGTTCTCGGCCAAGCCACGATGCCCAGATGTTTTAATTTTATTCTCATTTTTTGCATGGGACCTAGAAATTCACCCGAGGACACAAATGTGATTTTTCAACCAACTTTGGTGCAGGAGAGCATGTGCTTGTAGTTTAAGTTTGACTTATGCACATCAAATGACCAGAAACTCAATTAATGTATAAAAAACGACAGACGAACCCGGAATAATTCCAAAATTTAATAGGGCACTAATGCAATTCTATGTTGCCTTTGTTAAGAAACTCAAGGGGGGGGGGGCAGCGTATATCATTTCACACTAAAAGGTGGCACGTTCCCTCTTAGAACCACGAGCTTCCAAATCGGCCCAATTTTTTACCACAACGTGTTAGTGCCATGACATGACACCATGCCAAGTTTCATGATTTCTAGGCGAGTTTGATTTACATGAATTTAAAATCAAAGTTTCTCGATGTTCTTGGCCGAGTCATGACGCCCAGATGTTTGAATTTCATTCTCATTTCTTCCATGGGTCCTAGAAATTCAACCAGGGACACACATGTGGTTTTTCAACCCACTTTGGTGCACCAGAGCATGTGCATGCAATTCATATTTAGATTATGCACATTAAAAGTCCAGAAACTTAATTAATGTATAAAAAGGCCAAATGAACCCGAAATAATTCCAAAATTTAACAGGGCACTAATATAGTTCTATGTTGCCTCTGTAAATAAAATCAGGGGGAGGCAACGTATATCGTTTCACAAACAAAGGTGACACGTTCCCTCTCGGAACCATGAGGCTTGTTGAGAGAATCTCCGGTTTGCAAGAGGCTTATACCAAAACTTGTCCCAATTCAGCCAAAAATTATATGTATGAAAACAGGGTTTAGATTATCCCAAACATCTCACTACCTAGACCGATAATGTACTATGATTTGAATTCAAAATAAAATGGATACAAATATTTGAATTGGAGAGCGTATGGTACATGTAGTTCATAGTAAAATATGATTACTGCTATATGTATGTTTTTTGTTATCAAGATAATATTTAAATTATTGTATAACTTGACAATAGTCGTATTCAAGTAAGGTAAATTGATTCAAATTTAGTCCGTATGGTAGACGAAAATATATATGTTCACATGGTGGAGTAAAATGTTCATATATGATGGAAGATCAAAATGTACGACTACATCAATTATAAACCGCAAGGTCACCTAACGATATATTCGAATTCAATATAACGTGGATTCAAAAATTGGAATTTGAGATCATGGCATCTGTAATCATATAAAAACGGACATTACTCTTTCTTTGGTGGGAATTGATTTGTTTTTTGTTGTTATTGAGGGAAGTGCGAATCGATTTGGTACTGTGCAGGGTAATCTTGTTCTCCCGATTTTTTTTACATTTTTCTTGTAGTTTTTTCAATGGCATCTATAGCAATATAGTAAAAGGGGACATGACTCTCTTGTGTCTCGTATGAATTGTTTTTTTACACGTTAAGTTTGTTCTGCCGAACAAGGAATCCGCACCTTGTTATCCTGAAATTTTCAAGCTCGAGTATCTTTTGTCTCACCTGCTTTGAAACTCCCGCTTCTTCAACCCGCGACGCGCCTTGTTATCCCGAAATTTGGACGCGCGCGAGAACTCCCTCCTCATCCGAAATCGCTCCCGCAGCCCAGACACGTGAAATCCCCTTCTACCCCTCAACCAGAAATGAAGTTCCACGTCGCGGTGTCAAAACCGGTGGGGGTACGCTGGTAACTTACCCTACATTTCAGACAAGCGCGTCCCTAAGCGTGGCTCACCCCTGCCCCTTCGCCCCCATTCGTACACCTAGGCCGCCAAAACCCGCGAAACCCCATGCTCCTTCGTCGGCCTCCCGACCGCCGCCTAGCCCGAGACTCTTCCCCGACTACGTCGTCCACCGCAACAGCTCGCCGTCCCTCATCCACCGCACTGGATGAGGATCCGTTGTCGATCTCGTCGTCCCGCCGGATCAGCCGCCCCGTCCTCCACCTCCAAGGAGCTGCCCCGATGTTTGCCTCGTCTATCGCGCCACCTCAATCCCCACAGCACCGTCTTGACCTGCCCCACCGGAACCGCAACACCCTCACCAATTCCTCCAATGAAGCCGAGGCCAACTCGGCGCCACCAAGGAGGTTCTGCACTCACCGCTGCATTTTATCTTTTATTCGATCTCACGGGGCTGCCGGTGCTCGATACCGAGCAGACATGGCGTGTCTCCATCAACGGCGCCGTCGCCGGCCACATCATCCACAACGTCTCTCCCCCATGTTGTTGCTTCCTCGGCGGAGACTTCCACAATGGCACTAGCTGCAGCTGCTTCGGCTCTCGCTCACGCTGCGGCTCTGTTCTTGTTGCCGGTCGCGCTGCTTCACTGCTCCTGCTTTCGTTCGTGCTGCTGCTCTGCTCTTGCTCTCGCTTATGCTGCTGCTGCTGCACGACCTCTGGCAGCTACAGGAGTTGCTGCTTTAGCACTTGCTCGCGGTGCTACTGCACGATTGCTCTCTACTAGTGTGTTCCCTGCTCGAGCGTCTGCTGATTTAGATCACTGCTTCTCTGCTACTAGTGCTCGAACGCCCTAAACATCTATTGCAATGCTCTGTTACTAGTTCAATCAGTTTCGACAGTAAAATTCAGTTTCGACTGTGAAGTTCATTTTCTTCAGTTAAGTTCAGAGTGAACAGTACTTACAGCATCTGTCGGAGCAGCCGTGGCGCGGCTGATGCGTTTTACATCTAGCACTTTTTGGTGATGTATTTTAAATCATCTATTGCAGATGATATTAGGGTCCCACTTCAGATTAACGTTGTTTGTCTTGTCATGCTTCAGCCTCGTCGCCGTACACCTTAGCGGAGCTGCTCCAACAACGGAACCGTCAATCACAGCGGAGCAGTACCCTCGGTGCCGTTTCTAGAGGCCTCGGATCTTCTTCCCCGCCTCTGACAGTCACACCAGCATCATCACCATCCTCCACGTCCAACCCAATGATGTTGAGGTCCACAAGGCTATGCCAAAGAGGTTGTACACTCGTCGCATCACTTTGTTTCTCCATTCCTTTGTTCTTCCAATTCATGTGAGCCAAACACCCAGGTTGACTGAAATCCTATGTTTCCAAATGCTCTGTTTTGCACGTGCATTCCTATCCTATTCCTGTGTTTTTCCTGTCCCTGTGTTTATAGAATCCTCCAATTCTAAGGAGCCCTTACAGATTTACTTCATTTTCAGATAGGCGTCAAAGAGAACTTTGTGTGTTATGTCCTGCTCCTGCCGTGCCGTCATCCACCCCACCTGAGGTGCACCATTGACAGAAGCATTCACTGCAGCAGAGATCCCCCCTGCAGACTTCCTTTCGCCGCCTCAGATCATCTTCCCCATTGCCGGCAGCCTCGCCAACTGCATTACTAGCATCGACTTGAGCAGATGAACCTGAGGACTACACAGTTCCGGAAGAGAGGTCGCAGTCTTTCGTGTTTGCTTACGTTATACATCAGTTATTATTACCTGCTACTTTATCGTTCAATCTTGAGTTTTGAATTGCCCATGGGTCTCATATCGAGCCAACAACGAATAGTATCTATCTACTATCTGGTTCATCTGGGTCTTCTATGTGGTTCATGTTGGGTGAGCAACAAACAATAGACGATCCATTGTCTATCTTTTTAAACTGAAGCTATAATCTACCTGCTATCATTAGTTTTGGATCCATCCACTCGTTTGCTACCATCAGTCTTGATTTTTGCATGCACCCCTTAGGCCTTACAAAATCTAACTATTTTTTTATTATGCATGTCACATATTGTACACAATCATACTAAACATGTAGAGAAAAAGAGAAGACTATTGCGTGCGAATATAATGTCATGCAGACGCCGCTCCATGGTGGGCGAAGTGCCCCCCTCCTGCATTTCCAGATTCTATTCCAGAGGAAGATAACTGTTCAGATGGAGATTCAGAAGGAGCCGACCATGCCTGTTTACCACCTGAGGTGTTTGCTCTAACCTGGCATGCTGATGTTGGTCATATCATGCATATGGCGCCTTGCATTGCTTACATTATACATGTTATATGTCATCAACTTAGTTTAGATTTGCTTTGTGTGAATGCCACCTGTTTGGTTTCTATATCATACTCCCACCATTCTTAAATATTTGTGTTTTTAGTGGTTTCAACAAGTGACTACATACGGACCAAAATGAGTGAATCTACACTCTAAAATGTGTCTATATACATCCGTATGTGGTAGTCCATTTGAAATCTCTAAAAAGACAAATATTTAGGAACGGAGGGAGTACATGGGAATTATGCAGTGCCATCTTCTTTAGCCAGGCATCATATACGTGAATCATGTAATGCCATCCTGTTTAGCCAGTCATCGTATATGTGAATTGTATCGTGCCATATTTTTTCCATAATGTATTCCATTTGTCAACAATGTTTATACATTCATCTACTCTTCGTGTGCATCAGCCATTTGAGTCGGTCATGGGAAAATCTGGAGTGAAAACAAGGTCTTCTGAGCAGTCAGTGCTACCTGTCGATGCAGATTTCTTGCTGGTTACAGATAGCTCCTCAGAGGAGGATTCAGAGAGAGATGACTAGTCGTATCCCCCCCGAGGTGCATGCTCTAACTTGGCTGGGTTATATTGCTCATATCATGCATATGGTGTCTTGCATTGCCATGCCATCTGCTTAGATTAGACATGCTTTGTGTGAATGCCTCCTGCTTGCTTTCTATATCAGATATGTGAATTATGCAATGCCATGTTTTTCAGCCAATTATCATATATGTGAATTATGCACCGCCATGGAGCCAGGCATCATATATGTGAATTATCTCATGCCATCTTTTTTTATTACGTATTCCATTTGTTAACAATCTGTGTATATTGAACTACTCTTCATGTGTATCAGCCATTTGAGCCGGTTATGGAAAAATCTGGAGTGAAAACAAGGTCTTCAGAGCAGGCAATGGTACCTGTTGAAGCATATATCTCGATGGTTACATGGAGCTCCTCAAAGGAGGATTCAGAGATAGATGACCAGTCCTATATCCCACCTGAGGTGTATGCTCTAAGTTGCAATGTTTATATTTCTCATATGATGCATATGGTGTCTTGCATTGCTTAGTTTAGACATCATATGCACAATATTGAATTCTATCTGCTTAGTTTAGAGATCATACATGCGAGTGCTAGCTGCTTAGTATATGAATCAATTATGTCAATTATATCATGCCATCCTGTATACTTAGACAACATTTATGTGAATTATTTCATCCCAACCTATTTTAGAAAGACATCATATAGTTGAGTCATGTCATCATGTTTAGGTACTCATCATATGTTGAATTATGCCATTATATCCTGTTAAGTTATCCATCATATATCTGAAACTGTGTCATGCTATCCTGTTTAGTTAGGCTTCATATATGTGAAACTGTGTCATGCTGTCATGTTTGGTTAGACAACATATATGTGAATTACCACATCTGTCTATCATACAATGTCTGTACGTTCAATTTCTTTTCTTGTTTATCAGCCATTTGAATTGGAGGGGTTCTTGAACAGGACAGCGGTACTGGCCAGCTACCAGCGCTTGTGCCAGCGGTACTAGCCAGTAACTCAAACAGCAAGTTACTGTGGCTGATAAACATCAGTCCTTTCTTGTGCAACAGCAAGCGCTGGAGGATTTAAGCGCCAAACAAGAGAAAGTTAATAAGCTTCCTAAGCATCTTGCCAGCATTATGGGTACCCAAGATATTGTTTCTTGAACTCTTCTGAAGTGGTTTCAGTTCTGGACTTGTTTTGCTGCGACGTTTATATGATGCTTTGTTCCCTATATTTGCACTGGTGGCGAACTTTGATGCCCAGTGGATGTAATATGTGTAATAGTCGTGATAGCCTAGCATAAGTTGCTTGCTTATTTATTTCCTTATTGTCTTGTTTATTTGTTTGCTTGTAGTCAGTGCAGTTCTTTTTCCGCGGTTTGCTAGTGGCTGCAATAACCTATTTTTTAAAACTAGGCCACAATAACCATGGGCTAATATTTACTGTAGTGACACTGGGCCTCCTACGGGCCGTAGAAACAGTGGGCCTTCTACGGGCCGTAGAAACAGTAGGCCTTCTATGGGCCGTAGAAACAATGGGGTCTCTACGGGCTGTCGAAACAATGGGCCTTCTACGGGCTGTATCATCAATGGGCCTTATACGGGACGTATGATCGATTGGCCAAACATGGGCCAATAACAGGCCGCATTATGGCCGTAAACAGGCCATCGTTAATAGGCTGTATTTGATGACGCTATGAAAATGGCCCAATGTATTAATGGACCACAAACGGGCCGACGGTAACCACAGGCTGAATTTGGCCCACAAGCAGAAAATGACAGTAACAGGCCGTAAGTAAACGAATGCTGGAAAAGAGCCCAAGAATAAATGGGCTCTGAGAAGGTCAAAAGATAACATGGGCTGGAAACGGCCCAACGGAATAATGGGCCATTAATGTGTATAAAGTAATACACTGTTCATTACGGGCCAGTTTCACCAAGGGCCGTTAATCGGTGTAAAGTGATACACTGTTCATTATGGGCCAGTTTCACCATGGGCCGTTAATAGGACAAGAGTTACATAGGGCCTCATATGGGCCGAAAGACGTCATGGGCCATACATGGGCCAGAAGTGAAAACAGGCTGGAATCATATTGGATGGCCCAGATGACGCTACTGGGCCTAATTCGGATAGGGCGTAATGGGCCTTGGGTTAGCGGGTTGTAAATGGGCTATATGCGAACATGCCGTTAACAGGCTTTCCATGGGCCGGCCCGCCACCTTTTGACCAAGTCAAACGGGTCGGCCTTTTCACAGGAATGGGCCTCTGTTGGGCCGTGCCACGTGTCGACGTATCATAGGCGCCTTCTGTCCAATGAGTGGATGACATCTGTCCCAATGATGAGCCGACACGTGTTTCCTCTAGCCAATGATGATTTTACACGTGGAAAATCCCCATTGGTCGGGGATGTTAACGGGTTATTGGATCCAAAACCCGACCCGATAGCTTAACGGTGTTCCGTTACGGTGGATGCCACGTGTCGGTCACTCTTGACGAAAGCACTTCTGTGACGCGCGATTTATCGTCATGGAAGTGCACAGTTCCGTGATGATAATTTTGGTAATGTCATGGAACACTTCTACGACAGCACATGTATGACTATCTTGATTCTGTCATAAATTTGTCATGAATGTACATGCATGACAAAAAACGCGACCTACTGTGACAAACACGTATCATCACGGAAGTGTATTTTTTTGTAGTGGCATAAACTAGGGTTTAAGCTTCTGTCACTCTAGCAACCCATCATCTACTTATTACTTCCCAATGCCTTCCTCTAGGCCCAAATAATGGTGAAGTGTTATGTAGTCGACGTTCACATAACACCACTAGAGGGGAGGCAACATACATCTCATCAAAATATCGAACGAAGACCAAATTCACATGACTACTAATAGCAAGACTTCTCCCATGTCCTCAGGAACAAACGTAACTACTCACAAAGCATATTCATGTTCATAATCAGAGGGGTATTAATATGCACATAGGATCTGAACAGATGATCTTCCACCAAATGAACCAACTAGCATCAACTACAAGGAGTAATTAACACTACTAGCAACCCACGGGTACCAATCCCGGACTTGGAGACAAGAATTGGATACAAGAGATGAACTAGGGTTTTGAGAGGAGATGGTGCTGGTGAAGATGTTGATGGAGATTGCCCTCTCCCGATGAGAGGAGCGTTGGTGATGATTTCCCCCTCCCAGAGGGAAGTTTCCCCGGTAGAATAGCTCCGCGAGAGCCCTAGCTGGTTCCGCCAAGGTTCCGCCTCATGGCGGCGGAGTTTCGTCCGAGAAGATGGCTTCTGATTTTTTCCTCATCCAAAGACCTCATATAGTAGAAGATGGTCATCGGAGGGCCACCAGGGGCCCCATGAGGTAGGGGGCGCGCCCAGGGGGGTAGGGCGCGCCCCCACCCTCGTGGGCAGGGTGTGGCCCCCCTGGTGAACTTCTTGCGCTCAATATTTATTATATATTCTGAAACATTTTCCGTGAAGTTTCAGGATTTTTGGAGCTGTGTAGAATAGATCTCTAATATTTGCTCCTTTTCCAGCCCAGAATCCCAGCTGCCGGCATTCTCCCTCTTTATGGAAACCTTGTAAAATAAGAGAGAACAGGCATAAGTATTGTGACATAATGTGTAATAACAGCCCATAATGCAATAAATATCAATATAAAAGTATGATGCAAAATGGACGTATCAACTCCCCCAAGCTTAGACCTCGCTTGTCATCAAGCGAAAGCCGAAATCGAAAAATATGTCCACATGTTTAGAGATAGAGGTGTCGATAAAAATAAAATACGTACATGAAGGCATCATGATCATTCTTAGAACAGCAACTTATATAATTCTTGTCATATAATTTCTTATGCTAGAGTAATAATTCAATCACAATTTCAAGTATGAATCATAAACTTCATTGACAACTAACAAACTATAATCTCGGTCATTGGAGCAATTGCAATTTATCATAACATAGGAAAGAGTCAACATAAGAGCTTTTCAGCAAGTCCACCTATTCAACTATCATATAGTCTTTCACTATTGCTAACACTCGCACAATACTTACAGGTATGGAGTTTTAATCGGACACAGAGAAAGATAGGGGCTTATAGTTTTGCCTCCCAACGTTTTACCTCAAGGGTAATGTCAGCAATAATATTTCACGAAAACTCACATCCAATTAGCCATATATACCAGGATCTTTCCAACATACTGTGCTTGCTAAAGGATAAAAAGTAAAAAGGAAGGGCGAAGATCACCATGACTCTTATGCAAGGTAGGAGATACATGTAAAGGATAGGCCCTTCGCAGAGGGAAGCAGTGGTTGTCATGCGCTTTTATGGTTGGATGCACAAAATCATAATGCGAAAGAACGTCACTTTATATTGCCACTTGTGATATGGACCTTTATTATGCAGTCTGTCGCTTTTATTTCTTCCATATCACACGATCGTTTAAAGCTTATTTTCTCCCACACTAATAAGTCATACATATTTACAGAGAAATTTTTATTGGTTTGCACCGATGACAACTTACTTGGAGGATGTTACTCAATCCATAGGTCGGTATGGTGGACTCTCATGGCAAAACTGGTATTTGGAAGCACAAGTAGTATCTCTACTTGGTGCTATGAATTTGGCTAGCATGAGAGGGAAAGGCAAGATCAACCATGTTGGATGATCCATGACAATATAATTTATTTTAGATGTAAGAAAACATAACCCATTACGTTGTCTTCCTTGTCCAACGTAAACTCTTTAGCATGTCATATTTTAATGAGTGCTCACAATCATAAAAGATGTCCAAGATAGTATATCTATATGTGAAGACCTCTCTTTCTTTATTACTTCCTATTAATTGCAATGATGACCAAAACTATGTTTGTCAACTCTCAACAACTTTTATTCATCATACTCTTTCTATGTGAGCTCATTACTCTCCATGAGATCCATATGATCTCTTTGTTTCTTTTTATTTCTTTCTCTTTTCTTTTATTCACTTAAGATCATGGTAAAAGAATCAAGCCCTTGACTCAACACTAATCTTTATTATATATAGCTCACGGACTCGATTACATAGAAGGATCATAAAGCAAAACTCACAACTAGATCATGCTAAGAACTTTTATTCTACTAGATCAAGATATTACCGAAAGGATCGAACTAAGAAAAACGGTAATGATAAAAGTGATGGTGATACGATACCGGGGCACTCCCCCAAGCTTGGCAGTTGCCAAGGGGAGTGCGCATACCCGATGCTCAGTTCTTCTTTGTTGGTGAAGAAGGTGGAGTTGTTGATGATGGATAGTCACACATCGAGCGTAGGAGGTCTTCTAACTTGCGGATAATGCCCTTGGGTGCGATGATATGCTCCTTCAACAAAATATTTTCACGTGTGAGATACTTATTTTGTATACGAGCTAACTCAATCATCTTGAAAGCTTCGATCTCTGTTCGGGTAAGAAGATTGTGATCAAGTTGAAGGGTGTCTTCTGTTGCCGGAACTTGGTCCTCCATGGCCTTCTTGATCCCTTCATCCTTGTTGATCTCCAAGGGTTCTTCTCTCTTTAGCTCTATCTTCATTAGCCAAGCATCGTTGCCCTCATGGTTGGAGGAGGAGGGAGACGACATAGTGCCTGGCCTTGACAACCCTGACAAAAAACAACTCGAAACAAAGACAGGAGATTTTTGCGTGATACGGGGTCAAAACCTCCGGGAGATTATATAATGAATTTTTACCGACCAAAATATGTGTCATGTACGAAAACGGAGTCCAGAAAGCGCACGAGGTGCCCACGAGGTAGGGGGCGCGCCCGCCACCCTCGTGGAGGACTCGTGTCCTTCCCGGACTGCTACTTATTTTTCTATTTTTCTAAATATTCCAAAATGGAGAAATATTGCCTTAAAAACTGTTTTGGAGTCGGTTTACTTACCGTACCACATACCTATTCCTTTTCGGAGTCTGAAATGTTCTGGAAAGTGTCTGTTATGTATTCCTCTGGGGTTACGGTTTTAATAGCATTGGTTTCAACATTTATGGGATTACCTGAGATATAATGTTTGATTCTTTGACCGTTCACCACCTTCGGATTTGTCCCTTCGAAGTTGTTGATTTTTATGGCACCGGAACGAAAGACCTCCTCGATAACGTAAGGACCTTCCCATTTAGAGAGAAGTTTTCCTGCAAAAAATCTTAAACGAGAGTTGTATAGTAATACATAATCACCTACATTAAACTCACGCTTTTGTATTATTTTGTCATGCCATCTTTTAACTTTTTATTTAAACAACTTGGCATTTTCATAGGCTTGGGTTCTCTATTCATCGAGTGAGCTAATATCAAATAACCTCTTCTCACCGACAAGTTTAAAATCATAATTGAGCTCTTTAATAGCCCAATATGCCTTGTGTTCTAGTTCGAGAGGTAAGTGACATGCTTTTCCATAAACCATTTTATACGGAGACATACCCATAGGATTTTTATATGCAGTTCTATAGGCCCATAATGCATCATCAAGTTTCTTGGACCAATTCTTTCTAGATCTATTAACAGTCTTTTGCAAAAATTAATTTGAGTTCTCTATTAATCAATTCTACTTGACCACTAGACTGAGGGTGATAAGGAGATGCAATTTTATGATTAACATCATACTTAGCAAGCATTTTACGGAAAGCACCATGAATAAAATGTGAACCACCATCAGTCATTAAATATCTAGGGACTCCAAATCTAGGAAAAATAACTTCTTTAATCATCTTAATAGTGGTGTTATGATCATCACTACTAGTTGGAATAGCTTCTACCCACTTAGTAACATAATCAACAGCAACTAAAATATGTGTATATCCATTAGAGGAAGGAAAAGGTCCCATATAATCAAAGCCCCAAACAACAAATGGTTCAATTACAAGTGAATAATTCATAGGCATTTCCTGACGTCTACTAATATTACCAATTCTTTGACATTCATCACAAGATAAGAGAAACTTACAGGCATCTTCGAAGAGAGTAGGCCAATAAAAACCATTTTGCAATACCTTATGTGCAGTTCTATCTCCAGCATGGTGTCCCCCATAAGCTTCGGAGTGACACTTGCGTAGGATCTGTTCCCGTTCATGATCAGGTACACAACGTCTAATAACACCATCTACTCCTTCTTTATAAAGATGTGGGTCATCCCAAAAGTAATGTCTCAAATCATAGAAGAACTTTTTCTTTTGCTGGTATGTGAAACTAGGTGGTATAAATTTAGCAACAATATCATTAGCATAATCAGCATACCATGGAGCAGCATGAGAAGCATTTATGACATTTAATTGCTCATCAGGAAAGCTATCATCAATAGGTAGTGGCTCATCAAGCACATTTTCTAACCTAGACAAGTTGTCTGCAACGGGGTTCTCAGCTCCCTTTCTATCAACAATATGCAAATCAAATTCTTGTAGCAAGAGAACTCATCTAATAAGTCTAGGTTTAGCATCTTTCTTTTCCATAAGATATTTAATAGCAGCATGATCAGTGTGAATAGTTACTTTAGAATCAACAATATAAGGTCTGAACTTATCACAAGCAAATACAACTGCTAAGAATTCTTTTTCAGTAGTAGCATAATTTCTTTGAGCATTGTCTAGGGTTTTACTAGCATATTGAATAACGTTTAATTTCTTATCAACTCTTTGCCCTGGAACAACACCTACGACATAATCACTAGCATCACACATAATTTCAAAGGGTAAATTACAATCAGGTGGCTTAACAATAGGTGCAAAGATCAATGCTTTCTTAAGTATTTCAAATGCTTCTACACAATCATCATCAAAGAAAAATGGTATATCTTTTTGTAATAAATTAGTCAGAGGCCAAGAAATTTTTGAGAAGTCCTTAATGAACCTCCTATAAAATCCGGCGTGACCAAGGAAACATCTTATACCTTTGATGTCCTTGGGGCATGGCATCTTTTCAATAGCATCAACATTGGCTTTATCAACTTCAATACCTCTTTCAGAAACTTTTTGCCCCAAGACAATACCTTCATTAACCATAAAGTGGCACTTTTCCCAATTCAAGACAAGATTAGTTTCCTCACATCTCTGCAAAACATGATCAAGGTTGCTCAAGCAATCATCAAAAGAAGATCCATAAACGGAGAGATCGTCCATGAAAACCTCACAAATCTTTTCACAGAAGTCAGAGAATATAGCCATGATGCATCTTTGAAAGGTAGCAGGTGCATTACATAAACCAAAAGGCATATGTCTATAAGCAAAAGTACCAAAAGGGCACGTAAAAGTAGTCTTTGATTGATCCTTGGCTGACACAGGTATTTGAGAGAAACCAGAATAACCATCTAGAAAGCAAAAATGTGTATGTTTGGATAACCTTTCTAGCATTTGATCAATAAAAGGTAAGGGGTAATGATCCTTTTTAGTGGCTTATTTAATTTGCGGAAATCAATTACCATCCTATAACCTGTAATAATTCTTTGAGGAATCAATTCATCTTTATCATTAGGAACGACAGTAATACCTCCCTTCTTAGGGACACAATGGACATGACTTACCCACTGACTATCAGCAATGGGATAAATTATACCTGCCTCAAGGAGCTTTAGTATTTCCTTTCTTACCACTTCCTTCATTTTAGGATTCAGCCATCGTTGATGATCACGAACTGGTTTAGCATCTTCTTCCAAATTTATTTTATGCTGACATAGAGTGGGACTAATGCCCTTAAGATCATCAAGAGTATACCCAATAGCAGCACGGTGCTTCTTCAGAGTTTTCAATAATCTCTCTTCCTCATGCTCTGAATGGTTAGCACTAATAATAACAGGATATATCTTTTTCTCATCAAGATAAGCATATTTAAGAGTATCAGGCAATGGTTTAAGCTCAAACACGGGATCACCCTTGGGTGGAGGAGGATCCCCTAGGATTTCAACAGCCAAATTGTGTTTCAGAATAGGTTCCTGTTTAAAGAATACTTCATCTATTTCCCTTCTTTCATTCATAAACATATCATTTTCATGGTCTAGCAAATATTGTTCTAAAGGATCACTAGGAGGTACGGCAATGGAAGCAAGACCAATAATTTCATCCTTACTAGGTAATTCTTCTTCACGGTGTTGTCTACTAAATTTAGATAAATTAAATTCATGAGACATATCATCTAAACCGATAGTAACAACACCTTTTGGCAATCTACCTTAGCATTAACAGTGTTTAAGAAGGGTCTACCAAATATAATGGGACGAAAGCTATTTTGTGGGGAACCAAGAACAAGAAAATCAGCAGCATATTTAGTTTTCCCACACAAGACTTCAACATCTCTAACAATTCCCATTGGTGAAATAGTATCTCTGTTGGCAAGTTTAATTGTGACATCAATATCTTCTATCTCAGCAGGTGCAATATCACGCATAATTTCTTTGTATAAGCTATAAGGTATTGCACTAGCACTAGCACCCATATCACATAAGCCATGATAACAATGATCTCCTATTTTAACAGAAATAACAGGCATGCCTACCACAGGTCTGTTTTTATCTTTAGCACAAGGTTTAGCAATTCTAGCAGTCTCATCAAGGAAATGAATAACATGCCCATCAATGTTATCAGACAAGAGATATTTAACAATAGCAATATCAGGTTCAACTTTAATTTGCTCAGGAGGTGTATAAGTTTTAATATTGCTTTTATGAACCACAGTTCAAGCTTTAGCATGATCCTTTATCTTAACAGGGAAGGGTGGTTTCTCAACATAAGAAGTAGGAACAATAGGATCATTATAAGTGACAATCTTTTCTTCAACTTTAATAGGTGCAGCTACTTTTACTTCAATGGGAAGATGATATTTAAACCACTTCTCCATGGGGAGATCAACATAAGTAGCAAAAGATTCACAGAAAGAAGCTACTATCTCAGAGTCAAGTCCATATTTCGTGCTAAATTTACGGAAAACATCGGTATCCATAAAGGATTTAACACAATCAAACTTAGGTTTCATTCTTGACTCCTTACCTTCGTCAAGGTTCCAATCTTCAGAGTTGCGTTTAATTATTTCCAATAAATCCCATTTGAATTCAATAGTCTTCATCATAAAAGAGCCAGCACAAGAAGTATCGAGCATGGTGTGATTGTTATCAGAAAGCCGAGCATATAACTTTTGAATAGTCATCTCTCTTGAGAGCTCATGATTGGGGCATGAATATAACATTGATTTAAGCCTCCCCCAAGCTTGAGCGATGCTTTCTCCTTCGCGAGGCCAAAAATTATATATATAATTGCGATCACGATGAACAAGATGCATAGGATAAAACTTCTGATGAAATTCCAATTTCAATCGTTTGTAGTTCCATGACCCCGTATCATCACATAGCCTATACCATGTCAATGCATCTTCCCTCAAAGATAAAGGGAAGACCTTCTTCTTAACAACATCTCCGGGTACACCTGCAAGCTTAAATAATCCACAAACTTCATCAACATATATTAGGTGCTCATCAGGATGCATTGTTCCATCTCCTGCAAAAGGATTAGCTAGCAGTTTTTCTAACATACCCGAAGGAAATTCAAAGCAGGCATTTTCATTTTCATTTTCAGTAGGTTCAGTTGGTTGAGGAGCAACTCTTTGCTGTACTGGTTGGGGTGAAGATACCCTGAACAAGCCCCTCAGAGGATTACTTTCCATAGTAACAAGTGACAGTAAATTTCAGCACACTATATAAATTTTTCCTTACCAAATTCCACCTACCAAAGGCGCTTCACTCCCCGGCAACGGCGCCAGAAAAGAGTCTTGATGACCAACAAGTATAGGGGATCTATCGTAGTCCTTTCAATAAGTAAGAGGGTCGAACCCAACGAGGAGCAGAAGGAAATGATAAGCGGTTTCCAGCAAGGTATTCTCTGCAAGTACTGAAATAAGTGGTAACAGATAGTTTTGTGATAGGATAATTTGTAACGAGCAACAAGTAACAAAAATAAATAAAGTGCAGCAAGGTGGCCCAATCCTTTTTGTAGCAAAGGACAAGCCTGGACAAACTCTTATATAGAGAAAAGCGCTCCCAAGGACACATGGGAATATCGTCAAGCTAGTTTACATCACGCTCATATGTTTCGCGTTTGGTACTTTGATAATTTGGTATGTGGGTGGACCGGTGCTTGGGTACTGCCCTTACTTGGACTAGCATCCCACTTGTGATTAACCTCTATTGCAAGCATCCGCAACTACAACAAAAGTATTAAGGTAAAACTAACCATAGCATGAAACATATGGATCCAAATCAGCCCCTTACGAAGCAACGCATAAACTAGGGTTTAAGCTTCTGTCACTCTAGCAACCCATCATCTACTTATTACTTCACAATGCCTTCCTCTAGGCCCAAACAATGGTGAAGTGTTATGTAGTCGACGTTCACATAACACCACTAGAGGAGAGACAACATACATCTCATGAAAATATCGAACGAAGACCAAATTCACATGACTACTAATAGCAAGACTTCTCCCATGTCCTCAGGAACAATCGTAACTACTCACAAAGCATATTCATGTTCATAATCAGAGGGGTATTAATATGCATATAGGATCTGAACATATGATCTTCCACCAAATAAACCAACTAGCATCAACTACAAGGAGTAATTAACACTACTAGCAACCCACAGGTACCAATCCCGGACTTGGAGACAAGAATTGGATACAAGAGATGAACTAGGGTTTTGAGAGGAGATGGTGCTGGTGAAGATGTTGATGGAGATTGCCCTCTCCCGATGAGAGGAGCGTTGGTGATGATTTCCCCCTCCCGGAGGGAAGTTTCCCCGGTAGAACAGCTCCGCCAGAGCCCTAGATTGGTTCCGCCAAGGTTCCGCCTTGTGGCGGCGGAGTTTCGTCCGAGAAGACGGCTTCTGATTTTTTTTCCTCATCGAAAGACCTCATATAGCAGAAGATGGTCATCAGAGGGCCACCAGGGGGGCCATGTGGTAGGGGGCGCGCCCCCACCCTCGTGGGCAGGGTGTGGCCCCCCTGGTGAACTTCTTGCGCTCAATATTTATTATATATCCTGAAAACGTCTTCCGTGAAGTTTCAGGACTTTTGGAGCTGTGCAGAATAGGTCTCTAATATTTGCTCCTTTTCCAGCCTAGAATCCCAGCTACCGGCATTCTCCCTCTTTATGGAAACCTTGTAAAAATAAGAGAGAATAGACATAAGTATTGTGACATAATGTGTAATAACATCCTATAATGCAATAAATATCGATATAAAAGTATGATGCAAAATGGACGTATCAGCGGTCGTTTATAAAATTTGAGAGTTGGCCAGTCGTCCGCTTCTGCCCCCATTTAACTAGTGCTGAGGTGTTCGGGATAAACCTGACCACTCTTTATCCCAGTTTTGGGTCCTTCGAAGGAGGTGTTCAGCACAACAAACCAGGCAATCGGACTATAAAGCTTTATCACTCTCACTTAGCCATAGAAGTCTACAATTTTAAATTTTGGCGAATTCCCTAGTATTCGGAAGGCCAAACTTGGGGCGCTATGTACGCCTAAATCGGACAAGGCCGACTCCTCGCCCGAAGCGGAAAAAATCTTTAAGGATTTGAGACCTCTCGAACAGCGACCAGCTCTCACCGTATCATGACAGTCAGTTTTTGGCTTTCTCTACTGAGGTGCTCATCCGGAAGAACCGAGACACAATCGCAGTAGTTCTCCCAGTGCTACCTTAGCCGATATAGCGGAACGTAAGGTATCAAAACATGGGAGCCGGGCAAACCCAACTATTGACCCAAGACATGATTCGGAGTTGATGCATATAATGCTATAAGTTCGGAGTGCCGCACTGTCGAAAGTGTTCGGACTTTTCATGCCGTGTTATGGGGTACACTGAAGCCCCTGGCGCACTGGTCGTATCAGAATGTACGGGTGCGATTTGTCGTAAATAAGCAGACAGGGAAAAAGATAAAGGAATGCAATAATGAGCTGATGATGTACGTTGCTATTTAGATGATACGTCAAAGCGTATGCATACATGTAGTGCAATAAGTAAAAAATAGGACTATTTGACATGTCCTATCCAAGGTCAATCTGCGTGTGGGTATGCAAAATAGGTATGTCGATCGTTATCAGAGACCACCTGAGGATTCCTTTGTACGTCAAAGCTTCTTGCTTCCTTGGTGTTTCCTTCCCGTGACGGGTTCGATAATTGGATGATCGGAGAGGGCCTTTAGAGAATAGGGGCCTGAAAGGAAGAAAATGTTAAAGGTATACGGGTCCTGAAGCGGTTGAGCCGCATTGTGGGCCGTGCCATGGCCGTGCCTCCGCCTATGCCCATGGTATCTTGAGTGCGTAATTATGTACGCATGGCGTAAATTTTGCCACTTGACTGTGACTAGGATGGAGGCCGAATTGCTAGGAGAGCTCTAAACATGCCTGGCGATCCTCTTGCAGGGTACTCCGGACTCGCTTGAAGGTGTCCAGGGTATTTTTCGCCGAATTGGCGGTTTGCCTCATAAGGCTACTTTGCACTTCTACTGCGAGGGTCGCAGTGTGCTCCTTCGTGTGGAGCGAGCATTCTGTGTTTCCATTAACTGTTATAACCCCGCGAGGTCCTCGCATTTTGAGCTTGAGGTATGCATAATGCGGTACCACATTGAATCTGGCAAATGCGGTTCGTCCGAGCAATGCGTGATAGCCACTGCAGAAGGGGGCGATATCAAAGATTAGCTCCTCGCTTCGGAAGTTGTCCGAAGATCCGAAGACCACTTCCAGTGTGATTGAGCCCGTGCAACAGGCCTGTACACCTGGGATGACACCTTTAAAGGTAGTTTTGGTGGGTTTGATCCTCGAGGGGTCTATACCCATTTTGCTCACTGTATCCTGATAGAGCAGGTTCAGGCTGCTCCCATCGTCCATAAGGACTCGAGTGAGGTGAAATCCGTCAATGATGGGGTCAAGGCCCAATGCGGCAGAACCGCCATGATGGATACTGGTGGGGTGGTCCCTGCGATCGAAGGTGATCGGACAAGAAGACCATGGGCTGAACTTTGGGGCGACTGGCTCCATCGCATAGATGTCCCTCAGTGCACGCTTCCGTTCCCGCTTGGGAATATGGGTTGCGTATATCATGTTTACCGTTTTCATTTGGGGAGGAAATTTCTACTGTCCTCTTGTGTTCGGCGGCTGGGGCGCCTCGTTGTCGTCGCTATGCAGCCCCTTTTCCTTGTTTTCGGCATTCAACTTGCCGGCCTGTTTGAACACCCATCATTCTCTGTTGGTGTGGTTGGCTGGTTTATTGGGGGTGTCGTGAATTTGACACGAACGATCGAGTATGCGGTCCAAGCGGGACGGGCCCGGATTGCTTCTTTTGAACGGCCTTTTCCGCTGACCAGATTTAGAGCCACTAAATCCAGCATTAACTGTCGTGTCTTCGGCGTTGTCGCCGTTGTTGTGGCGCTTGTGTCTATTGCGACGTGGCCTGCCATTGCTATCTTTGGCATCTGAATTGCCAGGTTTCCTTGGTGTGTTGTTGCTGCGAGCCAGCTAGCTATCCTCGCCCGCACAAAAGCGGGTCATGAGTGTCGTGAGGGCTGCCATGGATTTCGGCTTTTCTTGGCCGAGGTGTCGGGCGAGCCACTCGTCGCGGATGTTATGCTTAAATGCCGCTAAGGCCTCGGCATCTGAACAGTCGACAATTTGGTTCTTTTTAGTTAGGAACCGAGTCCAGAATTTCCTGGTTGATTCCCCTGGCTGTTGGGTTATGTGACTCAAGTCATCGGCGTCCGGTGGTCACACATAAGTGCCCTGGAAGTTGTCAAGGAATGCGTCTTCCAATTTCTCCCAAGTGCCAATGGAGTTTGCCCGCAGGCTATTGAGCCAATGCCGAGCAGGCCCTTTGAGTTTTAATGGGAGGTACTTGATGGCATGTAGATCGTCACCGCGGGCCATGTGGATATGGAGGAGGAAATCTTTGATCCACACCGCGGGGTCTGTTGTACCATCGTATGATTCAATGTTCACGGGTTTAAAACCTTCTGGGAATTCGTGATCCATTACTTCATCAGTGAAGCATAGGGGGTGTGCCGGGCTATATCATGACGCAGTTCATACGAGTCTTGCATGCTGTATTCGGCCCGGTCGGATTTGCTTTTAGTATATCCGGCGTGACGGTCGTCGTCACGCGTTGGGGCGCGCCCCCGTGATCCGTAGATCGATCTTGCATGTCCTGCTTTGTTTTCCAATACGTCTTGCAGGTCCTGCGTGTTACCCCGGGCCTTGGTATTTTTGTTTAACTGGCGACGGGGTGTGGGTTGGACTTCAGCCTGATATGCCGCTTTGTCTCGGCCACGAGGTGGTCAGTCAGCCGCATCATACGCTGGGAGCATAGTCTTTAATGCTTCCTCCTCGAGTTGGGGTAGCAACCTGTGTTTTGGGTAAGTTTTGGTTGGGCGCTCGAGTTCGTATTCCTCGGCCGCCAGGACCTCAGTCCATCTATCCACTAGCAGATCTTGGTCAGCTTGAAGCTGTTGTTGCTTTTTCTTCAGCCTTTTTGCTGTGGCTATAAGCCGGCGCTTGAAGCGCTCCTATTCGGCGGGATCCTCAGGCACGATAAACTCTTCGTCGCTGAGGCTCACCTCGCCTTCGGAGAGAGACATGTAATTGTCATCCTCTGATTCTCCGTCTGCTGCCTGTTCCTTAGGGCTGGCTTGCCCATCCTCCCGCTCGAGGCCTAGCTGGAGGGGATTGTCTTCGTCTTCGGCGCTATCTGCACCGTTATTGTCGCTTGTGTCGGTATCGCCGTTTTTGCTATGGAGGGGATTAGAGCGGCGCTGTTGACGTCGGTGCTTAGATTGCCTCTCGGGGGGATTATCCTTTGTTGCCTTATTGCCATCGCTTTCTTTGGGGGTGTCCACCATGTATATATCATATGATGAGGTGGCAGTCCAGTGCCCTGTGGGCGGTGGTTCCTGTTCTTCTCCTACATCGGCGTCCATACCGTCGATGTCTTCGGAGCCGAAATCAAGAATGTCGATTAAGTTGTCGATAGTGGCTATTAAGTGGGTGGTGGGTGGGGGCCGAATTTCTTCGTCGTCCGCTTCCCACTGAAGCCGGACACAGCTCAGCCAAGGGCCTCCTGACAAGGAGAGAGACCTTAATGAATTTAGCACATCGCCCAACGGCGAGTGCTGAAATATATCCATGGAGGAAAACTCCATGATCGGCACCCAATCAGATCCTATAGGCATGGACACAGGCGGTTCGGAGGCCGTGGCCGGGGACGAATCCAAGGATCCGGCAACACAGGTCTCGTAGGAGGTGAAGTCAGTATTCGCTCTATGCCGCTGAGTGTGCGGCCTCCATGGCGGGGTCCATCCACCCGTCCTCGGACGACACGATCTGCTCCGGATTGAGGGCCGGAGTATCCACATGTGTGATCTCCCGAACACCGTCCGGCGGCAGAGCTAAGTCATGCTCGTCGTGACTGTGCGGCGCACCTGACATGGGCTCGAATCCGTCGAAGATCAAGTCTCCGCGGATGTCGGCAGTATAGTTCGAACTTCCAAACCTGACCTGATGGCCAGGGGCGTAGCTCTCGATCTGCTCCAGATGGCCAAGCGAGTTGGCCCGCAGTGCGAAGCCGCCGAATACGAAGATCTGTCCGGGGAGAAAAACCTCACCCTGGATCGCATCGTTGCCGATGATCGAAGGGGCCATCAAGCCTTACGGTGACGACATAGTGGAACTATCAATGAAAGCACCAATGTCAGTGTCAAAACCGATGGATCTCGGGTAGGGGGTCCCGAACTGTGTGTCTAAGGCGGATGGTAACAGGAGGCGGGGGACACAATGTTTACCCAGGTTCGGGCCCTCTCGATGGAGGTAATACCCTACTTCCTGCTTGATTGATCTTGATGATATGAGTATTACAAGAGTTGATATACCACGAGATCGTAGAGGCTAAACCCTAGAAGCTAGCCTATGATTATGATTGTTGTTGTCCTACGGACTAAACCCTCCGGTTTATATAGACACCGGATGGGGCTAGGGTTACATAGAGTTAGTTACAAGGGAGGAGATCTACATATCCGAATAGCCGAGCTTGCCTTCCACGCAAAGGAGAGTCCCACCCGGACACGGGACGAAGTCTTCAATCTTGTATCTTCATAGTCCAATAGTCCGGCCAAAGTATATAGTTCGGCAGTCCGAGGACCCCCTAATCCAGGACTCCCTCACTTGGAACCCGTGTCATGGCTTGGATTGGAACGACGAGAAGGGACACTGGAGCCACCACCTGAGACACACACAAAACACAAACACACACGAGAAGCGAGATGGGTCAAAACAAAGACCACAACAAAACACAAGAAACCAGTAGAAAATGCATATGGTAATTGCCATGAAGAAGATTTGACAGCAGCGGTAGTACGACCTGGTCACGCGGTACTAAAATTTTAGTGCCACTCCTAGTCGCGATAGTACCACGCGGTGGCACGGTAGTACCGAGGCTCGGAGCGGCAGTAGAGCTTTAGCACCACGGCCCGTGCGGTAATACCGTGCCTGAGGAGCGGTAGTACCGCACGACATCAGATCCGAAACAATGAATCTGAGAACAACCGCGACAACGAGGCGGTACTACTGTTGATCAATTCTACCACAGGACAACATATCAAGTACACTTTCTATGCATCACTACTCCCCTACATCCTACTCTTGCAAAGATTTGGCCTAAAATCTCAAGAATCAACATGCATCTCCCCAAAACCTAGAAGCAAAAGCACGGAAAAAAGAGAGAGGGATTTGGGGAGAGACCTTGATCCATGCCAAGAGGGAGTGGCGGGGAAGGATCCCACCGGTCGGAATCCGAGGAGAGCGGCTGGGGACGGAGATCCGGCGAGGCTCTCCGGCGCCGTTCTTGAGCAGGAGAGAGAGAGGCAGTGGGGAGAGAAACGGACGAATGGGTATGGGGGAGTTGGAACTCCCCCTGCCCGGGTCTTAACGCCACGCGCCCTCGGCAGCGTGGTAGTACCGCACCTCATCGCGGTAGTACCGCTCGGGCGGAAGTGCCGCACCAAAGCGGTAGTACCTCTCCCCTAGGCGGCAGTAAAAAATTACTGCCGCGCTGGGTGCGGAAGTACCATGCACTCCACAAGCGGTAGTCCCCTGGCAGGCCGCGGTAGTACCGTGAGCTCAAAATGACGCAAGTTTCAAACACAAAAAAGAGAGAGAAAGGAGCTACGCAAGAAAACGACAAGCGAACGAGACACCGCAAGAACACGCTTGATACATCTCCGTCGTATCTACTTTTCCAAACACTTTTTCCCTTGTTTTGGACTCTAACTTGCATGATTTGAATGGAACTAACCCGGACTGGCGCTGTTTTCAGCAGAATTACCATGGTGTTATTTATGTGCAGAAACAAACGTTCTCAGAATGACCTGAAACTTCACGGCGCAACTTTTCAGAAAATATGAAAAATACCTACAAAAGATGAAGGCCAGGGGCCCACCACCTCTCCACGAGGGTGGGGGGCGCGCCCACTACCTCGTGGGCCCCCTTTTGCCTCTCCGACTCCAACTCCAACTCCATATGTTGTGTTTCGGGGAGAAAAAAATCAGAGAGAAGAAATCATCGCGTTTTACAATACGGAGCCGCCGCCAAGCCCTAAAACCTCTCGGGAGGGCTGATCTGGAGTCCGTTCGGCGCTCCAGAGAGGGGAATCCGTCGCCATCATCATCATCAACCATCCTCCATCACCAATTTCATGATGCTCACCGCCATGTGTGAGTAATTCCATTGTAGGCTTGCTGGACGGTGATGGCTTGGATGAGATTCACCATGTAATCGAGTTAGTTTTGTTACGGTTTGAACCCTAGTATCCACTATGTTCTGAGATTGATGTTGCTATGACTTTGCTATGCATAATGCTTATCACTAGGGCCCGGGTGCCATGATTTCAGATCTGAACCTATTATGTTTTCATCAATATATGAGAGTTCTTTGATCCTATCTTGCAAGTCTATGGTCACCTATTATGTGTTATGATCCGTTAACCCCGAAGTGACAATAATCGGGATACTTACCGGTGATGACCTGTAACGCCCCGAGACCGATGTGCCAGGTGTCCTCCGCTTGTTCGTTGTTGTTGCCTTGTCATTGCTTGCGTGTCATGCATTGCATATCATGTCATCATGTGCATTTCATTTGCATACATGTTCGTCTCATGCATCCGAGCATTTTTCCCGTTGTCCGTTTTGCAATCCGGCGCTCCTATGTCACCCGGTGTCCCTTTCTACGTCTTTTCGTGTGCGGGTGTTAAACATTTCCGGATTAGACCGAGACTTTCCAAGCGGCCTCGGTTTACTACCGGTAGACCACCTGTCAAGTTTCGTACCATTTGGACTTCGTTTGATGCTCCAACGGTTAACCGAGGGACCGAGAAGGCCTCGTGTGTGTTGCAGCCCAACACCCTTCCAATTTGGCCCAAAAACCCACCAAAACCCCCTCCATCATCTCGGTCGTTCGATCACGATCGCGTGGCTGAAAAGTGCACCTCATTTGGACTCTCCTAGCTCCCTCTACCTATAAATATGTCCTCCCCGTCCATTTTCGCGGACGAAACCCTAGTCTTCCTCTACCTCGCGCCACCGGACGCATCTCCGCGCAGCGCCCGTTCATCCCGCCGGCCACGTCCTCCCGCCCAATGGTGTTGTGCCACGTCACCCACCGCCGCCTCCCGCGCCAATCGTGCAGCGCCACCTCAGCGGCGCGCCTCCCACTCACCGCCGAAGCCCAGTTCGGGCCCTCCCGGCCCAGGAGGTTGCCGCCGCCACCCGTGAGGCGCCCGAGCGGCGCGCCTCCCTCCGCCGCCTCAGGGGCTCGCCGCCGCCGCCATGTTCGCCGGCGAGCTGCCCGCGCTGCCTTCGCGCCCTCGCCGCCGGAGAGCCGCCGCCGTCGCCTTGGGTCGCCGGACCCCGCGCCACGGCCGCCGCCGACCTCCCTACGCCGCCCCGCGCCGGGATTCGGCCGGATCCGGCGAGATCCGGCCCGGATCAGCCATCTCCGGCGAGGTCTACTCCTCTCCCCGCCATATCCGGCGAGAACCGCGCCGGCGAACCTCGGATTCCGTGCCGTTGACTTTTACCTCGAGGGTATAATTTCTACTAAGTCCCCGAAATTTCCAGATTCATATGCCCATCTTCATCGCATCGTAACTTTGCATCCGTAGCTCCGTTTTGGGCGTGTAGCATATCAAAATGTTCGTCTCAGAGAGTACATCATTTCATCTCACTGCGTAATTTTCATTTGAGCTCATCTTGGTGCCCGAAATGCTGTTGGAAGAGAGCTATTTGAGATAATTGTCCGATCTTCTGCATCAAATAGCTATTTGTCATTTTTGCCATGATTTATGTGTGCATGATGTACCCCTGAGCTCTACATGTGTTTTGCTATATGCCATGCCATCTTCCCAGAGGTGCTATCCATGTATTTTTTTTCATGTGTGTGGTGACTAGCACAAGCTTGCAAAGTGGTGCATTCGTTAATGCTGATTTCAGGGACTTAGCAATTCCACTAAGTCCTTGATCTGTTTTTATCAATATGTCATATGTTCATGTTGTTTCCTAGTGATCCGTGCCTCTTTTGAGGATGATCAGTAAGGATGATTTGTTAATATTGTGGTGATTTATCCATCCATGTCTTTGTTTGCAATTTTGGAGCAGCCTGGCTTGAGTCAATCGAGCTCTACTTTTGCTATTTCGTAATTCCTGGCAGATTGTCTACTTGTTAGCGATTTTGCCGAGGATGTTATTGTTGATCCGTGCATGCAATATTGTTGTTCTTGCCATGTCTAGCTTATATAATGTGTAGTCTTAATGGGTGTATGCTTAGTTTGTCATGCCTTGCTCGTAAACATGCCTACTTGATATCTGATTTGCATGCTCCAGTTTTTCACTAAGTCTGTGATCTAATTATGTTTTTGCCATGTTCACATGCTTGCAATCGTATTTTCTGATCCCTTTTGGCTCAAGGTCACTAAGGGACTTTTGTTAAGATCTTTGAGTAGCTCCATGCCATGCTTTGCTTTGCCATGTTAAGTTCCTTTAGCATATAGTTTTCATGCTCCAAAGTGTGCTACCTGATCTGAAATTCTAGGCTTGTGTTAATTTCACTAAGTCTGAAACCTGTTTACCAATTGCACTTTTGTCATGCTTGTTTGAACCTGTTAATGGATGAATTGGCCATAGCTCAGTGTTCATCTTTTGTCAAGCATCATGAGTGGATCCCTGCTATGTATTTTGTTGCCATATTTGAGTGCTGTAACATAATTATCTTGATGCATTTAGATGGCTACTTGCTGTTTATCGCAGACCGGTGCAATATTTGTTTTGCTTGCTATTTCCAAACCGTGCATCCGATTCTGGTGATCTTTATATCGATTTCAACCGAAATCACCTCACCTTTCCAGTGGCACCCTTGGATTTTCCAAGTTGAGGCCAGGTCCAATCATTCCTTTCCAAATCATGCATATGCATCACATACCGCATCCCGCATATCATACCTTGTTCATGTGTTGGTTGTTTACTATGTTGTGTGTTTCTTTCCGGTGTTTGCTTCTTCGGGTTGGTTCTGGTAACGTCGCGTTTGTGAGGACCCGTTCGACTACGTCCGTTTGTCTTCTTCATGGACTCATTCTTTTTCCTTGTGGGATTTCAGGCAAAATGACCATACCCTCGAAATCACTTCTATCTTTGCTCGCTAGTTGCTCGCTCTTTTGCTATGCCTATGCTGCGATACCTACCACTTGCTTATCATGCCTCCCATATTGTTGAACCAAGCCTCTAACCCACCGTGTCCTAGCAAACCGTTGTTTGTCTAAGTTACCGCTTTGCTCAGCCCCTCTTATAGCGTTGTTAGTTGCAGGTGAAGATTCAAGTTTGTTCCTTGTTGGAACATGGAGATGTTGTTCCTTGTTGGAATATGTTTACTTGTTGGGATATCACAATATATCTTATTTAATTAATGCATCTATATACTTGGTAAAGGGTGGAAGGCTCGGCCTTATGCCTAGTGTTTTGTTCCACTCTTGCCGCCCTAGTTTCCGTCATATCGGTGTTATGTTCCCGAATTTTGCGTTCCTTACGCGGTTGGGTAATAATGGGAACCCCTTGATAGTTCGCTTTGAATAAAACTCCTCCAGCAAGGCCCAACATTGGTTTTACCATTTGCCACCTAGCCTTTTTTTCCTTGGGTTAGGCCAGCCCAAGGGTCATCTTTATTTTAAACCCCCCCGGGCTAGTGCTCCTCTGAGTGTTGGTCCAACCTGAGCGATGTCCGGAGCTACCAGGGGCAACTCTGGGCTGGCCCACCCGACGTCTAGCTCATCCGGTGTGCCCTGAGAACGAGATATGTGCAGCTCCTATCGGGATTTGTCGGCACATCTGGGTGGCTTTGCTGGTCTTGTTTTACCATTGTCGAAATGTCTTGTAACCGGGATTCCGAGTCTGATCGGGTCTTCCCGCTAGAAGGAATATCCTTCGTTGACCGTGAAAGCTTGTGATGGGCTAAGTTGTGACACCCCTGCAGGGTTTTGAACTTTCGAAAGCCGTGCCCGCGGTTATGGGCAGATGGGAATTTGTTAACGTCCAGTTGTAGAAAAACCTGAAGTTGACCTTAATTGAAATACATCAACCGCGTGTGTAACCGTGATGGTCTCTTGCCGGCGGAGTCCGGGAAGTGAACACGGTGTTGGAGTTATGCTTGACGTCTAGGATCACTTCTTGATCATAGATTCTCGACCGTGCTTTTGCCTTCTCTTCTCGCTCTCATTTGCGTATGTTAGCCACCATATATGCTAGTCGCTTGCTGCAGCTCCACCTCGTACCTTTACCTTACCCATAAGCTTAAATAGTCTAGATCATGAGGGTGCGAGATTGCTGAGTCCCGGTGGCTCACAGATACTTCCAAAACCAGCTTACAGGTGCCGTTGAACCGAGCAGATGACGCAACCAAGCTCAAGGAGAAGCTCGTTGAAGATCTTGTCCTTTGTGTTGTTTCGTTCTAGTTGATAAGTAGTGGAGCCCAGTTGGGGTCGATCGGGGCCCTTGTCGCATTTGGGGTTCTTCTTTTATTTTGGCTCCGTAGTCGGGCCTTGATTGTATTTGTTTGATGTAATGCTTTATTCATTTAATTGTGTGAAGTGGCGATTGTAAGCCAACTATGTATCTTTTCCCCTATTGTATTACATGGGTTGTTTGCGAAGATTACCTCTCTTGCGACATTGCTTTCAATGCGGTTATGCCTCTAAGTCGTGCTTCGACACGTGGGAGATATAGCCACATCGAGGGCGTTACATGACCGTAGTTTGAGGAGTTCATGTATTCACTATGTGTTAATGCTTTGTTCCGGTTCTCTATTAAAAGGAGGCCTTAATATCCCTTAGTTTCCGTAAGGACCCCGCTGCCACGGGTGGGTAGGACAAAAGATGCCATGCAAGTTCTTTTCCATAAGCACGTATGACTATATTTGGAATACATGCCTACATTATATCAATGAACTGGAGCTAGTTCTGTGTCACCCTAGGTTATGACTGTTACATGATGAACCGCATCCGGCATAATTCTCCATCACCGATCCATTGCCTACGAGCTTTCCATATAATGTTCTTCACTTATTTACTTTTCCGTTGCTATTGCTATCATCACTACAAAATACCAAAAACATTACTTTTACTACTGTTACCTTTTGTTACCGTTATCACTACTATCATATTACTTTGCTACCCCTGTTCAAGAATTCATCAGCTTAACCAGTTAACTTGCCGATTAATCCCTACTCATAGGGTCCCCGAGTAGCCGATTACCCGATAAATCGTCCGATTAATTGACTAAATGGCCGATTAACTTGCCGAGTAGCCTATTAATCCCCTACTCACCAGCCGACCGAGCAGCTACCAGTTAACGATTTCCTCAACAATGTTTGCTACTAAACACTTTGCTACAGATATTAAGTCTCCAGGTGTAGTTGAATTACAACTCAGCTGCTAATACTTGAGAATATTCTTTGGCTCCCCTTGTGTCGAATCAATAAATTTGGGTTGAATACTCTACCCTCGAAAACTGTTGCGATCCCCTATACTTGTGGGTTATCAACGCTCAGCACGAAGAAATAAAGAAAGGCAAGAGACAACAAGGACCAACCACGAGACACAACCTCTCCAAGGAGAGGGCGGTGGCTGGAGCCACCTATGCTTGAGTCAATTGGTATGGCACCGCAAAGAATTATCCTTGAGCCCATGACCGAAACTCGTCTTTGAAGCACAAGTGCCATAAAAATGGCTAATGTGAAAGAGTTGATCAATTTATGCATAATGGGGGGAGGGAGAGTTCATTGAGAGAACAACACTCCCCATATGTCCATGCCTACACCTAAACAAGATAACAAGTTGAGTATGGTGGGGTGTGCACGGGTTCAAGCAACATTGCTCGAATCAATGATATTTAGCTCATGCCTTAACTCGCGAAATCTTGCTTCATCCAAGGGCTTCGTGAAGGTATCTGCAAGGTCATCAAGAGTGTTGACATAGTTGAGTTCGATCTCCCCTCGCCTAATATGATCCCGGATGAAGTGATTCCGGATCTCAATATGCTTCGTCTTGAAGTGTTGCACCGGGTTGAGAGAAATCTTGATTGCACTTTCATTGTCACACCAAAGAGGCACTTTATCACAAATGACACCGTAATCCTTTAAAGTTTTCCTAATCCATAAGAGTTGTTCACAACAACTACTGGCTGCTACATACTCCGCTTCGGTGGACGAGAGAGACACACAACTTTGCTTCTTGGAAGACCAACTCACCAAAGAGAAACCGAGAAATTGGCACCCTCCGGAAGTGGACTTCCTATCCACTTTGTCTCCCGCCCAATCCGAGTATGAATAACCTCCAAGCTTTAAGTTTGATCCTCTTGGGTACCATAAGCCAAAGTTTGGGGTATGAGCCAAATATCGAAAGATTCGCTTGACCGCCACGAAATGACTTTCCTTAGGTGTGGCTTGAAATCATGCACAAATTCCCACACTCGACATGATATATGGTCTAGATGCACAAAGGTAAAGCAAGGAGCCAATCATGGAGCGATATACCTTTTGATCCACCGCTTTACCATTTGGATCTATGTCAAGTTGGCATTTGACGGGCATAGGAGTGGACGCCGGCTTGACATCACTTAGCTTGAATATCTTGAGCATGTCTTGAGTGTATTTGGCTTGGTTGATGAAGGTTCCTTCTCTTCTTTGCTTCACTTCAAACTCGAGAAAGAACTTCAACTCTCCCATGGAAGACATCTCGAACTTTGAGGTCATGAGAGCGGCAAATTCCTCATCGAAAGCTTTGTTAGGGGAACCAAAGATAATATCGTCAACATATAATTGGCACAAAAACAACTCCCCTTTGACATTCTTAGTAAAAAGAGTGGGGTCGATTGGCCCAACTTCAAACCCACGGTCTTGTAACAACTCGGTAAGGTGGTCATACCACGCACGTGCACTACAAGAAAATACACTTCCGTGATGATACGTGTTTGTCACAGTAGGTCGCGTTTTCTGTCATGCATGTACATCCATGACGATTTTATGACAGAATCAAGATAGTCATACCTGTGCTGTCGTAGAAGTGTTCCATGACATTACCAAAATTATCATCACGGAAGTGTCCACTTCCAAGACGATAAATCGCGCGTCACAGAAGTGCTTTCGTCAAGGGTGACTGACACGTGGCATCCACCGTAACGGAACGCCGTTAAGCTATCGGGTCGGGTTTTGGATCCCAGAACCCGTTAACAGCACCGACCAATGGGGATTTTCCACGCGTAAAATCATCATTGGCTGGAGGAGACACGTGTCAGGTTCGCGTTGGCACAGGTGTCAATCATCCAATGGGCGAGACGCGCCTATGATATGTTGACACGTGGACCGGCCAATCAAGTTTAAATGGGCCGGCCCAACTGAAGGCCCACAAGATTTTGCGGACCATAATGGGCCGGCCTAGCTAAAGGCCCACGAGATTTTGCGGACCATAATGGGCTGGCCCAGCTTAAGGCCCACAAAATTTTGAGGGCCATAATGGGACGGCCTAGGTAAAGGCCCAGAAGATTTTTGTGTGCCATAATTGGTCGGCCCAGGTAAAGGCCCACAAGATTCTTGCGGATCATAATGGGCTGGCCCAGCTAAAGGCCCACGAGATTTCGCCAACATTAATGGGCCAGCCCAGCCGTAGGCCCACAAGATTTTGAGGACCCTAGTAAGCCAGCCCATTAACTGGCTGCCATGTTTTGGGCCAAATGCCGGCCCATATTTGATCCGGTCCATTAATGGCCTGCCACGCTCCGGGCCTAATAGTGGCCCATATGAGATCCGGCCCGTTGAAAGCCTACCATGTTCTGGGCCAAATTACGGCCCAGGTCAGGTCCGGCCCTTTAAGAGGCTTTGGGCTCAAATATGGCCCATATCAGATTCGGCCCGTCAACTAGACACTATGCTTTTGGGCCCACTTCCTAAAGGCCCACTTAGTAATTCAGCCTGATATAGTTTTGGTCTGTTAAGGGCCCGTTTAACATTCCGGCCCTATATTAATTTCAGGATGTTAAAAGCCCATCATATAGTTGGGCCTAAGGCCCGGTTTGCATCCGGCCTGCTCGCAGCCGATATCTGATTGGGCCAAACAAGGACCGAGACAATTTTGGCCTGTTAAAAGCCTGTGATTTTATTCTCACAATCATGGGCCGGGGTTCATTACGGGCTGCTGCCGGCCCGTGAGCTGTTCGGCATGTTTCAGGCCCAACCTACATCGTGATTGCATGACGGCCCGATTATGTACCGTAATTTTACGGTTTGGCCGGTTTACTGCGAACACATGATATATATATACAGTAAAATAACTGCAACATCGTGAATAAGAAAAAACATAGACTATACAATAAAGAAATTACGGCATATTACATCCACTGGGCATCGAAGTTCGCCACTATGGTAACAAAGCACAAGCAGACAGCAGATTACATACACTGGGCATCAAAGATCGGCACCAGTGCAAATAAACACGCCGACAAAATAATATACAAAACCGACAGCACTTCAATAGAGTTCAAGAAAGGTTAGCCCTGCTGGGGAGCTGCAGCGCAAGCAGCTAAGCAAGATGATGAGACTGCGCTTGTTCAACACTTATATCTTCCTCACTCTGAAAGATAAACAAACAGACAGATGACAGGTTTTGCATATAAAAGTATCAGTGCTGACAATTCATCACATTTCTTACTGACGAATAAAGTGACACAGTTTAAAATTGCATTAACACAATATGGTATTGTTCAGGTCAAGATGTGGCAGGAAATGACATTGTGAAGGAGTTGGCAGCTTCACGACACCACTGGATTACAGATAAAGAACTCATAAGTATCAATGGTTAGTGTGCTGTCAATTTATACCATTCAGATTGGCAAATAAAGAGACGGTTTAAATAATAGTAGAATGATATGACATTGTTCATAGTTAAGACATTGCAGAATATGACATTGTTTTGTAGTGGGTAGGTTCACCACACCACTGGATTACGGATGAAGAACAGAAGCATACATGCAGTGCAAAAGAAGATCATTTGCTCTGTATAGTTTAATTTACATGGTATGAAGAAGGAACTTGGTTGTACAACTGAAAACTTAAATTGAGAAAGGACAAACTTTTGTTTATGAACTACATAATAAACTTTAAACAAGCAATTTGATGCAAACACCAAAAATAAACAGCTGTTGCAGTCATGCCAAACCAAATATATACAACAAAGTTTGAAGGCTTGAGATGGACAAACTTACATTGTTGGTGAAGACAGGCTCTATAAAGGCCATGTCCATGCTGATGGGGGGGGGCAATTCAAGAAGTTTACCACAGAATCTTCTTCAAAAGCATTGCCTTCATTCTACATTTTGTTAAGAGTAAATATAGATGTGATAATATACAAAAAAATGGAGAATATTTAAGATAAGATGAAGAGTGATGCTAGATAACCAAGTAGCTATAAATGTAAGTACAACGATACAGGAAAAAGGTACAGCCAAGAGCAATGCACAGCTAAACTTCTTCAGTACCAACCTTATGGTAAGAGTAAATATAGATCTCATGTGTAGAAAATGGAGGGCAAAGGAAAATAAGCTGCAGAGTGATGGTACATGAACAACTACCTGTCATTATAAGTACACTGATAACGGACAACATGTACTTACAAGAACAATGTAGAGCTAAAAAACATTGGCATTAGATATATTCTACACTAATGTAACCATTCATACAGATCAGATAATTTGGAGCAAACAATTGATAAGCTAGCTATCATGCATACTGCTGTCACATAATGAACCAGGTATGTATGCAAGTACAGTGATACAGGACAATAGGTAATAACAAGAGCAAAGCAGCGGGAAGCATATTCGCGATATCATGTCGTTCTTGTCAAACCAGAATTCTTCTTCGAGCAGATTTCCTGCAAAAAAGATCCGTAAGGCACATGCGGAAAAGTAGAAGTTCAAATTGTCATGTGATTTCGTAGACAGTACCTCATCCTGGGAACGAGACCAGTGCACAACAAGGTTTTTCCATTCAATGTCTTCTAAATTTAGCACATGAGACTTCACCGGAAATTCGTTTATAGACTTGCCATCAAAGTGTGATTTCCTCAGGTAACACCGATACTGCTGCAATGCTTCCTTGAAAAGCACAAGCAAGCTTTGCTCGTCATGACTATCCAGATTGACCCTAGCCTAGTTACAACAATGTAATGTAAATCATTGATGTGTTCAATCAGCAGAAAACAGGAAAATAATAACCATGAATAATAGCACTTACACGTAAGTTGGACAGCAAGATGTGAAAATGGTGTTTGTCTTCACAATAATCTTCCCATGATGGGAATATATGCACGTAGTCCCTAACAACATTGAAAGCATTGTCTTTTAAACTAGGAATAAATGGAATGGGGTTCCAATCTGCAGGAATTGGTTGTCTCTGCAGTTTGGATAGGTCTTCGGCCGGTGGACTTGCTGTACTTTTTGCTGGAGTGGAATTTTTCTGTGGTACAACTGGTGCTATGGCAAATGAAATCGGTATATATTTTCTGGAGTGCAGGTCCTGTGTGGTGGGGCTAGTGGTGTGGAGTCGGTCCTACGTTTTGTGTCACTGGTTGTACAGCCAATATAAGTGGGGTGTTGTCTGATTTCTCCGGCACCACCACGTTTTCCAAGGACTTTGCTGGTGCTCCTTCAGGTTCGGCAATCACCCTCTTCCTTTTTGATGTCTGATGCACAAGAACAATATTTGAGTGGAAAAACATGGTATGATGACAATATGTATTGATAATGGATGGGCATGGCATCTCGACATATATGATGAGTAAACTAAGCAGATGTCGGTGCAACAAAGTAGAAGAAATGCAAGACAACATATGCAAGATACCCGCAATCAATAAAACATTGCCAAATTAGAACAGGCACCTTGATGGGTGAACAGGTCAGGCCATCTGCCTTTGACTCCTCGAGGTTAAAATAGTCATTAGGATCATATTCTGAACAAGAATCAACAGTTGGGGAGCGTATGAGTTTCATTGCATCCAGAATGGCACTCAATGCCTTGGTGCCAATTTTGTAAGTCATTGCAGTGTTTAGCTTCAAGAGTGGACTGCTGCTAGTGCGACACAAAGCATCTACACAGATCATAGTGTAGATATAACGGGAAAACCTTAAGCATCAGAGTAAAATCAACAAAGTGGAACTTGCTGGAATATATGTGCTAGTATTGCCGGTACGGCTAGAAAGGCTTCGGATACCACCTCTCTTCAAGTGAAGGTGTGGTACTGTTAATATCAATGTAACTCTCAAAGGCGACACAGCTCCCCGCATTTCCTTGCTATTCTTATAGGATTCAAGTGGGCAGGCCACTACAAATCCTATTCCTATGTTTACAAGATCCTACGAATCAAAGAGGCTCGAAGTGCCCATCACAACCGACCATATAGACCTCTACACTGCAAATGTCCCTGCTCATCTTCAGTACAAGGAACATACTGTACTACTATCATACTCCCTCCGTTCCAAAATATAAGTCTTGGTAGAGATTTCCACTATGGATCACACACAGATGTATCCAGATACATTTTAGAGTGTAGATTCACTCATTTTGCTCCATATGTAGTCCATGGTGGAATCTATACAAAGACTTGTATTTAGGAATGGAGAGAGTACATATTAAAGAAGAACGGAAGAGGAACATGGTAAAGAAGAGCAAGCGGATTTTGGATAATGAAATGTTGGTTGCGCAGTGCCCACACATGATGAACTAGAGCGCATTAAGAATGCAACTCCCAACTATCTCTCGACCATTTCAGGCGGTTGGATGAAGATCCTACGTCTCCTAACCCTTCTTCTTCCTCGTCTCTGATTCTTCCCATACAAAACACCGCACGGGCCGCCGGTCGGACCACCGGCCCCCACTGCCTGTGTTCCTCCGCCATCCCCACCCCCGCCCCAACCCCCACCCACGTCGAGTTTTCTTCGTTCAGCGAGGCCCTACAACCACCCGAGCCCCTTCGATCGCACCGGTGAACTCCGGCGAGCTCTGAAAAATCGACTGACCCAATTTTGAAATTTAGTCTACTGTGATTTAATTAGTGTGGAATATGAAAGGGGAAAACCATAAGCATTGGGAGTATAGTGTTGAGCGTGCCATGGAGGATCTGAAGGTGCAAACCAGACAAAGGCAACTTCGCAACCAAGACAAGAAATCAGAGTAAAGTAGTGACGATCTATTTTCTTGCTGCGATAAATAAGTTGAGAAGATACGAAAGAGTACTGCCTCTGGTGCGGCGTCGTGTACGCATCTGCTGAGAATTTGACGGTGCTGCGGTAGCGATGGCTGTTGGCAGCATGGAAGCAGATCTAGGAGGGTAGACGGTGGCGGCGGGACGCGGTGGACGAGACGATCATAGGAGCGGTACCGGCAAGGTGGACGACGGTGGGGATGAAGCGAGAGGACGTGATGCAAGGATCCCGGTCCGAAGCCGTGGATGAGAGAGGTCGATCTCTAATAATGGACGGCGGCGTCGGGGTATCAGCTCTGGCATGGTGGAGGAGGGCGGCGGTGGATGGGGTGGTGGATGGCGGTGGACGGAGGAGGGTGGGGTGGAGAGGGTGTTTTGGCGCCCTGATATGTCTCCAACGTATCTACTTTTCCAAACACGTTTGCCCTTGTTTTGGACTCTAACTTGTATGATTTGAATGGAACTAACCCGGACTGACGCTGTTTTCAGCAGAATTGCCATGATGTTATTTTATGTGCAGAAAACAAAAGTTCTCGGAATGACCTGAAACTCCACGGGATATCTTACAATAAATAATAAAAAATCCTCGCCAAAGATGAAGACCAGGGGGCCCACACCCTTCTCACGAGGGTGGGGGCGCGCCCCCTACATCGTGGGCCCCCTGGAGACCCCCCGACTCCAACTCCAACTCTATATAACTGCTTTCGGGGAGAAAAAATAAGAGAGAAGAAATCGTCGCGTTTTACGATACGGAGCCGCCGCCAAGCCCTAAAACCTCTCGGGAGGGCTGATCTGGAGTCCGTTCGGGGCTCCAGAGAGGGAGATTCATCTCCGTCATCATCATTAACCATCCTCCATCACCAATTTCATGATGCTCACCGCCATGTGTGAGTAATTCCATTGTAGGCTTGCTGGACGGTGATGGCTTGGATGAGATTCACCATGTAATCGAGTTAGTTTTGTTACGGTTTGAACCCTAGTATCCACTATGTTCTGAGATTGATGTTGCTATGACTTTGCTATGCATAATGCTTATCACTAGGGCCCGGGTGCCATGATTTCAGATCTGAACCTATTATGTTTTCATCAATATATGAGAGTTCTAGATCCTATCTTGCAAGTCTATAGTCACCTATTATGTGTTATGATCCGTTAACCCCGAGTAACAATAATCGGGATACTTACCGGTGATGACCGTAGTTTGAGGAGTTCATGTATTCACTATGTGCTAATGCTTTGTTCCGGTTCTCTATTAAAAGGAGGCCTTAATATCCCTTAGTTTCCATTAGGACCCCGCTGCCACGGGAGGGTAGGACAAAATATGTCATGCAAGTTATTTTCCATAAGCACGTATGACTATATTCGGAATACATGCCTACATTACATTGACGAATTGGAGCTAGTTCTGTGTCACCCTATGTTATGACTGTTACATGATGAACCGCATCCGGCATAATTATCCATCATTGATCCAATGCCTACGAGCTTTCCATATACTGGTTTACGCATATTTACTTTCCCGTTGCTATTGTTACAATCACTACAAAATACCAAAAATATTACTTTGCTTTCATTACTCTTTTGTTACCGTTACCATCACTATCATATTACTTTGCTACTAAACACCTTGCTGCGGATACTAAGTTTCCAAGTGTGGTTGAATTGACAACTCAGCTGCTAATACTTGAGAATATTCTTTGGCTCCCCTTGTGTCGAATCAATAAATTTGGGTTGAATACTCTACCCTCAAAAGTTGTTGCGATCCCCTATACTTGTGGGTTATCAAGACTAATTTCTGGCGCTGTTGCCGGGGAGCATAGCTCTATTCTGTGAGTCACTTGGGATTTATATCTGCTGGACACTATGAAGAACTTGAGAGATCCAAAAACTAAGATCTATCCCTTAACTACGAGGGGAGGTAAGGAACTGCCATCTAGCTCTGCACTTGATTCACCTTCTGTTATGAGTAAGCTTGCGACACCTAAACCCGCTTCTGCTATTCGTTCTGATATGTCGCATGTTATTGTTGATGCTACTTCTGCTATGCATGATACTTATGATGAAACTACCTCTATGCCTGATACTACTATGCCACTTAGTGATTTTCTCGAGGAACGACTTGCTAGGGCTAGAGAGATTGAAAATATTGAATCTGATTATGAAGATGAAAGTCATGATGAAGAATCACTTGTTATTCCTGAGGGTTATTTATTTGATCAAGATGCTCCGTTAGCTATTTTAGCCTACAAAGACAGATATGAACTCAAAAGGTTATTAGCTAAATGGAATAAGCAATCTCGAAATGCTAGGATGAGACCTGACCCTGCTTTTGCTACTTCACCTATATGTGTTGCTGATAAGGATTATGAATTCTCTGTTGATACTGATATAATTACTTTGGTTGAATCTGATCCTTTTCATGGTTATGAATCTGAAACTGTTGTAGAACATCTTACTAAATTAAATGATATAGCCACCCTGTTCACTAATGATGAGAGATCTCGCTACTTTTATATCCTTAAAATATTTCCGTTCTCATTGAAGGGTGATGCTAAGATATGGTTTAATTCTCTTGATCTTGGTTGTGTGCCTAGTCCCCAGGATATGATTTATTACTTCTCTACTAAATATTTCCCTGCTCATAAGAAACAAGCTGCTTTAAAGGAAATATACAACTTTGTGCAAATTAAAGAAGAGTCTCCCACAAGCTTGGGGGAGGCTTCTCAAGTTACTTAATGCTTTGCCTGATCATCCTCTTAAGAAAAATGAAATACTTGATATCTTTTATAATGTACTAACCGATACTTCCAGAGATTACCTGGATAGTTGTGCTGGTTCTCTTTTCAGGGAAAGAACACTGGATGAAGCTGAAATCTTATTGAATAATATGTTGACAAATGAAAATAATTGGGCACCTCCTGAGCCAGCTCCTGAGGCATCTTCTGCTCCAATTAATGATCCTATTCCTAAACCAACTCCGAAGAAGACAGGTGTTCTATTTCTCAGTCCCGAAGACATTGAAGAGGCAAAGAAATCTATGAAAGAAAAAGGTATTAAAGCTAGAGATGTTAAGAATTTACCTCCTATTGAAGAAATACATGGTCTTAATTTACCGCCTGATGAAGAAATATATGATCTTAATCCTTTATTTATTGAAGAACCTCCAGACCTCGATAACCCGACACAGGTAGTAAAGGTAAATTCTCTCTATAGATATGATAAAGCTGAAATCCCTCCTGCTAAAATTGCTAGTCAATGCTTGGATGAGTTTGATAATTTTATGTTTAAGCAAGAAGACATCAATGCTTATTTTGGTAGACAATTAAAACAAGATGCTGATATAATTAAATACTTCGGTGATTATATGGCTAATATTAGAGCTGAACTTAAACTTGTTAGAAAACATGCCTCTATGGTTACCACTCAAGTAGAACAAGTACTTAAAGCTCAAAAGGAATTGCTTAATGAGATGAATAGTAAGAAAAATGATTATGTTGTTAAAGTGGCTACTAGAACTGGTAGAATGACTCAGGAACCTTTGTATCCTGAAGGCCACCCTAAGAGAATTGAGCAAGGTTCTCAGAGAAATAAAATTGATGCACCTAGTTCATCTAAAAAGAAGAACAAGAAAAATGATAGAACTGTGCAAACTTCTAGTGAACCTATTGCTGAATCACCTGATAATCCAAATAATATCTCTATGTTTGATGCTGAAACACAATCTGGTAATGAACATGAACCTAATGAAAACGTTAATGGTGATGTTCATAATAATGCTCAACCTAGTAATGATAATGATGTAGAAATTGAACCTATTGTTGATCTTGATAACCCACAATCAAAGAATTAACGTTATGATAAGAAAGACTTTGTTGCTAGGAAACATGGTAAAGAAAGAGAATCTTTGGTTCAGAAACCCATGCCTTTTCCTCCCAAACCATCCAAGAAAAAGGATGATGAGGATTTTGAGCGCTTTGCTGAAATGATTAGACCTATATTTTTGCGTATGCGATTGACTGATATACTCAAAACAAATCCTTATGCTAAGTACATGAAAGATATTATTACAAATAAAAGAAAGATACCGGAAGCTGAAATTTCCACCATGCTTGCTAATTATACTTTTAAGGGTGGAATACCAAAGAAACTTGGAGATCCAGGAGTACCTACTATACCATGCTCCATTAAAAGAAACTATGTTAAAACTGCTTTATGTGATCTTGGAGCCGGTGTTAGTGTTATGCCTCTCTCTTTATATCATAGACTTGATTTGAATAAGTTGACACCTACTAAAATATCTTTGCAAATGGCTGATAAATCAACTGCTATACCTGTCGGTATTTGTGAGGATGTGCTTGTTGTGGTTGCAAACGTTACTATTTTAACGGACTTTGTTATTCCTGATATTCCCGAGGACGATAGTATGTCTATTATTCTTGGAAGACCTTTTCTTAATACTGCAGGGGCTGTTATTGATTGCAACAAAGGCAATGCCACTTTTCATGTTAATGGTAATGAGCATACGGTACACTTTCCGAGGAAACAACCTCAAGTTCATAGTATCAATTCTATCGGAAAAATTCCATCGATTATATTTGGAGGTTTTGAATTTCCTCTCCCTACTGTCAAGAAGAAATATGATATACTTATTATTGGGGATGTGCGTATCCCTATTGAAGTAACCTAGTGTTATTCGAAATTTCTCCGGTTTCATGTTAATTGGAATAGGTTTGTTAAAAAGACTTGATCAACCTTGTTAGTGGATTCCTTTTGACGAGCATGAGATGGATGAAACTAGAAGCACAACCTTCTGTACCCTCTCTATACTTTCTGTTATTTAGTTGAAATAAAGTAAAAATAAATAATTTTCTGTTTGTTATCTGATTATCCGTGCAATATAAAAACACCTTGAAAATAAAAGTTCTCCAAATTCCCTGAAAATTAAATATGATTCTTTATAGAATATTTGAGGATTTATGGAACAAAGAACATACCAGGGGGGCCAACCACCTTGCCACGAGGGTGGAGGGCACGCCCACCCCCCTAGGGTGCGCCCCCTTGCCTCGTTGGCCCACGGTGGCCCTCCTCCACTTATTCTTCCAGCCACACACTTCATCTTCCTCCCCCAAACACGAAAAACCAACTCAAACCCGAGTCCAAGCTCGTTTTGCTTCCATTTTTGATCTCCTTGCTCAAAGTACCTCTCACAAAACTGCTTGGGGAGACTGTTCCTTGGTATGTGACTTCTCCATTGGTCCAATTAGTTTTTGTTCTAGTGCTTTATTCATTGCAAATTTGTGTTGCTTAGGTGACCCTGTTCTTGAGCTTGCATGTCAAATTTATATGGTCAAAAGTAGTTTTGATGCATGACACTTGTAGGAGTAGTTGCTATCAATATTATTGAGTTTGGTTTACTTTTATTTTGAAGTTACTAAAAATTTCAGAATTTTTTAGAAAATGATGAGGAGATTATTGAGGGGCTCATCGAGCCAAAGCTCGAAGGAAAAGGCACCAAAGCCTAAGTATAATTTGCCGCGCACCGCGGAGGTTCGGGTGTGTGAATGGCCTTCTGAGGATTTCTTGAGAGCAGCTGGGGTTTATGAAGATTTTCATGAGTTGGCTCATAATGCAAGCCTCGCCGCTTTCCTCCACAACCAATGCGATTAGTATCTCTTACTCACAAATACCTATGTATAAAACTTTCATTTCCATTCTAGGAACTCGCCACCTACGATGGAGTTTCATTTATATGATGAGCATAAGGAGATGTCACTTTATGATTTTTGTCGGATTTGTTTAGTCCCTTTTGGGGGTAAGACAGAAGAACCACATCATGATGATGTGGAGGGATTTATTAATACTATCACTGTGGGGGAAACTAGGAAGGTTTCCGATGCATGAATCACTAGCATACATTTTCCTATCTTACATTACTTTGCATTATTTGCTAGTCGTTGCTTAATTGGTCGCGGAAACTCTGGAAACCTTAGTATCCCTGATATTATTATTTTGCTCCAAGGCTTATACAGTGATAACACTTTTAGTATGGGCGGCATTATAGCTAGACGGTTAAGTATGAACCATACTAAGGGTCCCATCTTTGGAGGCGTCTATGCCACACGCCTAGTTGCACATTTTAACATACCTATTAGGCATGCTGAGAAGGAGGAAAAAGTGTTGCCCCATGTTTATCTAGATTATAAAATTATGGTGGCACATGATTTTATTGTTAAGAATAGGGCAGGAGAGCTTAAATACCAATTTTTCTTTAATAAACATCATCCTGAGACTATTACCTTGCCTTCTCCTGCTTTGTTTGATTTGACTGTAGGCAAGTACCTTGTTCCGTTGACGGCTATCCACGCCTACCAGAACCCTGCACCAGCCGAGGAGCCAGAACCGGAACCACAATTTGATCCTTCACGACAGTCTAACTATCAGTGGGATCCGGGATGATTGCCAACCAGTGGCAATCGGAGCCTTCTTCTTCCTCATCATAGTACGACCCAACAACTATTATTATGGATATCAGCCAGGCCAGCCATGGCCATAGACCAACTTAGGCCAAAAGCCTAAGCTTGGGGGAGTACGTATTTCTCATCAACATTACATTTATGTTCACACACACTCATTGCCAGATGTCAGTGCTCATACTTTTTCATTGTATGATCCATGCTAGTTTATTTTCTTTTATGCTTTATTCTCGTGTGTTTGATAAACCTTAAGAAAAAACCAAAAAATTAGTTGTAGCTTTTAATTAATTTACTTTCCATGCTGTAGTAGTAATTAAAAAGAAAAACCCAAAAATATTTCCTGTTCTTCTTTTGCTTGTTGGGAGCTTTCCCGTATAAATAGTTTTATTTGTTTTCTCTGCGGGTTAGTATGAGAAGACCTTGATTAAATTGTTGAAGTGGCTCTTATATGCATTATTGTTTATCTGATAAAAGATCCCATATTGCCTTGTCTTCTCCTGTTTATTGAATGCTCGCAGATTCCAGCTTAGTCCAATGCACATGCACTCTTATTATTATTCACATCGTTCAGTCGTGCAAGTGAAAGGCAATTATGATGATATATGATGGACTGACTGAGATGAGAAAAGCTGGTATGAATTTGACCTCTTTTGTTTTTGTAAATATGATGAGTTCATCATTCTTGATTCAGCTTGTTATGAATAAACATGTTTGCAATGACAATTAGGGATCATAGTTGCTTGTGCCATGCTTGATTAGCTATGAGTTATAATGATTTACCTTGCATGCCAACATGCTATTAAAATGGTTATGATGTGGTATGATAGGGTGGTATCCTCCTCTGAATGATTTAAGTGACTTGACTTGGCACATGTTCATGCATGTAGTTGAAACAAATCAACATAGCCTTCACAATATTTATGTTCATGGTGGATTATATCCTACTCATGCTTGCATCCAATGTTTATTAATTTTAATGCATGTACATGACTGTTGTCGCTCTGTGGTTGGTCGCTTCCCTATCTTTTGCTAGCCTTCACCTGCACTAAGCGGGAATACTGCGTGTGCATCCAAACTCCTTAAACCCCAAAGTTATCCCACATGAGTCCACTATACCTTCCTATATGCGGTATCTACCTGCCGTTCAAAGTAAATTTGTATGTGCCAAACTCTAAACCTTCAAATAATCATCCTGTTTTGTATGCTCGAATAGCTCATGTATCAACTAGGGTTGTCTGTATCTTCCATGTTAGGCGGGTTATTCTCAAGAGGAGTGGACTCCACTCCTCACTCACGAGATAAAGGGCTGGTCACCGGGAAGCCCAGTCCCATGCTTTATGCAAACTAAATCAAAATAATTGCAAACAAAACTCCCCCTGGGACCTGATGTATGTTGGAGGCACTCGTTGTTTCGAGCAAGCCATGGATTGATGTTTGTTGGTGGAGGGGGAGTATGAACTTTACCATTCTGTTTGGGAACCGCCTATAATGTGTGTAGCATGGAAGATATCGCCATCTCTAGGTTGTTATGTTGACAATGAAAGTATACCTGCTCAAAATGTTATTCATCTCTATTTCAAAACCGAGATCTGGCACCTCTACAAATCCCTGCTTCCCTCTGCGAAGGGCCTGTCTATTTACTTTTATGTTGAGTCATCACCCTCTTATTAAAAAGCACTAGCTGGAGAGTGCAGCTGTCATTTGCATTCATTACTGTTAATTTATATTGGGTGTGACCATGATTGGATCTCTTTTACCATGAATTACAATGTCTAGTTAGTCCTTGATCTTTAAAGGTGCTCTGCATTTATGTTTTGCGGTCTCAGAAAGGGCTAGCAAGATACCATCTTGTTATATCATATTATGATTGTTTTGAGAAAGTGTTGTCATCCGAGATTTATTATTATGGCTTGCTAGTTGATTATGTTATTGATATGAGTAATCATGAGACCTGAGAATTATTGCAAATGTGGTTAGTTATAATCTTTGTTGAAAACATGAATGCTAGCTTGACATATTTACAACAACAAGAGCAAACAGAGTTTGTAAAAGTTTTTCTTTATTTCTTTCAGTTTGTCAACTAAATTGCTTGAGGACAAGCAAGGGTTTAAGCTTGGGGGAGTTGATACATCTCCAACGTATCTACTTTTCCAAACACTTTTGCACTTGTTTTGCACTCTAACTTGTATGATTTGAATGGAATTAACCCGGACTGATGATATTTTCAGCAGAATTGCCATGATGTTGTTTTATGTGCAGAAAACAAAAGTTCTCAGAATGACCTAAAACTCCACGGGATATCTTACAACAAATAATAAAAAATCCTCGCCAAAGATGAAGACCAGGGGGCCCACACCCTTCTCACGAGGGTGGGGGCGCCCCCCCTAGGGCGCGCCCCCCTTCCTCGTGGGCCCCCTGGAGACCCCCCGACTCCAACTCCAACTCTATATAACTGCTTTCAGGGAGAAAAAAATAAGAGAGAAGAAATCATCGTGTTTTACAATATGGAGCCGCCGCCAAGCCCTAAAACTCAACTCTGACTCTATATATTCACGTTCGGGAAGAAAAAAAAATCAAAGAGAAGGATTCATCGCGTTTTATGATACGGAGCCGCCGTCAAGCCCTAATCTCTCTTGGGAGGGCTGATCTGGAGTCCGTTCGGGGCTCCGGAGAGGGGAATCCGTCGCCATCGTAATCATCAACCTTCCTCCATCACCAATTCCATGATGCCCACCACCGTGCGTGAGTAATTCCATCGTAGGCTTGCTGGATGGTGATGGGTTGGATGAGATTTATCATGTAATCGAGTTAGTTTTGTTAGGGTTTGATTCCTAATATCCACTATGTTCTGAGATTGATGTTGCTATGACTTTGCTATGCTTAATGCTTGTCACTAGGGCCCAAGTGCCATGATTGCAGATCTGAACCTATTATGTTTTCATCAATATATGAGAGTTCTAGATCCTATCTTGCAAGTCTATAGTCACCTATTATGTGTTATGATCCGTTAACCCCGAAGTGACAATAATCGGGATACTTACCGGTGATGACCGTAGTTTGAGGAGTTCATGTATTCACTATGTGCTAATGCTTTGTTCCGGTTCTCTATTAAAAGGAGGCCTTAATATCCCTTAGTTTCCATTAGGACCCCGCTGCCACGGGAGGGTAGGACAAAAGATGTCATGCAAGTTCTTTTCCGTAAGCACGTATGACTATATTCGGAATACATGCCTACATTACATTGACGAATTGGAGCTAGTTCTGTGTCACCCTATGTTATGACTGTTACATGATGAACCGCATCCACCATAATTATCCATCATTGATCCAATGCCTACGAGCTTTCCATATACTGGTTTACGCTTATTTACTTTGCTTTCATTACTCTTTTGTTACCGTTACCATCACTATCATATTACTTTGCTACTAAACACCTTGATGTAGATACTAAGTTTCCAGGTGTGGTTGAATTGACAACTCAGCTGCTAATACTTGAGAATATTCTATGGCTCCCCTTGTGTCGAATCAATAAATTTGGGTTGAATACTCTACCCTCAAAACTGTTGCGATCCCCTATACTTGTGGGTTATCATGCCCACGGAGTACGAATGGGGAAAAGGGAGGTAGAGAGGAAGGGGGGAACCATGTATTCAGGGCGCACTTGTCTCAAATGCAAGGAAATTTAAAAACTTAGCCCCCGTTTCAAATTTCTACTACATCACAGCAACATTAGTCGGTTGGGGATAGGACGGTAATCTCGCATACACCGAATATTTGCCGACGAGAGTTTGTTTTTGGCGCCCACCGTGTATGAATATGAATCGGGGAGGGAGTCGATTTCGGCCGAGGAGACATTGTGTTTTGGCGCCCATCGTGTATGAATCCGGGTGAGAGGCGGTTACGTCACGTTTGGGTGAAATTACAAACCTACCCCTATCGAAACCTATAGAAATCCAGCAGATAGGCTTTGCGTGGTAGGGATAGGCAGTAGTGATTTCCATCTCACAGATTTTGGTTTCGGGCGGTTACTGCGACTTCCCCAGCTTCGTTCAAATTTTGCAGAGTGCATGTTTACCGTGACAACTCAATTCGAATCCCATTTGTATTCTTTTTTTTTCGGGCGGGATGCATTTTCAATTGGAATTACATTCTATATACATCATTTTTTATATATACTTTCAAAAGCACAACAAAGAATTCTGCTCCATTATATGTATAAAATGATTTACAAATACAACGATCTCGAAATCTTAAGGTTGAATTCAAAAAAATTTAACCAAATTATGTTCTACTAAAATGTAGGGATCAGTAATATCTACATATTAAATAACATAGATCTACGTGAATTCATATGAGTATGCATGTTTGATAGATCAAGTTTAGTTCGAGTATGGATTACATGTATCATCATCTCGAATTCAAATATTTGAATCCCTTTTTGGTTCACTCCTTTCACGCCCATCTCTCTCGCATGCATGCTCCTTCAGGTAGCTATCACTCTCTTTTCTCCAGCTCACCCGCACGCTCACTTCATGTTCCTCCTATCCTCGCAAACATGGTCTCTCGACATCTCCCTTGAGAAGTGTCACAATCTCCCTATCATTATACATTACACGTTTTTCATTATCTCTCACGTCTCTACTGTTCTCTGGTATCACTCGGTACCTAAGCTTTCTTTTCCACCGCCACACACACAGTCTCCACTCGTCTTTCACTTTGTCTTTCTCTCTATGGGATTCTCTCACACACCCTATATGTCTCTGCATATGACTCACACCACTAAAATTACTCTCTCTCTCTCTCTCCTGTAGACACAACATTTGTTGCGGTCTCCTTTTCGTCCCCATCCCAGACTGACATTATTCGTTTGTTTACCGATCAGACAACCCCGACTACCGTCTCCTCTCTCTCTCATAGACACACACACACACACAACTCATGCTTCCACTCCCCTTCCCGACTACCGTCTCTCTCTCTCACACACACAAAACTCTCACTTTCGCACCCCGAGTCATATTTCTCTCACAAACATTTATCGACTAGCTAGCCTCTAGACAGGTTTATACACCCGCACACTCGTGCTTCCACCATCGCATACATGTCTCTCTCCTGCTCCTTGTATCTATGTAGATTTTTCTTCCCTTCTTGAGACACGCCCTCTCGATCCTGCACACACACACTATCGCCTCATTTTAAGCTGATACCTATCACACACACACTCGTTGTGTCTTTGTCACACATGCACTCCGTCCTCCTCCCTCTCTCTCACACACACATGGGCTTTTTGCAACAACTAGCAAGATGCCCATGCGTTGCACGGAACATCAAGATGCATTTGTACGAGTAGTTTATCTTGTGGGGGCAAAGGATGAATGAGGGAATGCCTTATTTGCAAATGTGGAGAGGGGTGTGGGTATCTTTTTGCAAAATTGCCATAGTTTCCTTCCTATCCGTCAGATATAGATCGGACGGCCTATATTGCAGGATGGCAGGCACACGATCATCACCGAAAATGCTTTTTATAAGAGTAGGGATAAAAATAGAGTTGATGATGATGGTGGGCCTGCCATCCTGCAATCTAGGTCGTCTGATTTATATCTGACGGATAGGAAGGAAAATATGGCTATTTACCCGCACTCTTCACCACATTTGCAGATAAGGCCTTCCCTTGTTCATCCTTTTCTCCCACAAGATCTTGATGTTCCGTGCAACGCAGGGGAATCTTGCTAGTAAGAGTAGAAATTAGACATATACCACTTCTTGAATCTTGAAACCAACAACATTCCTCCCTTATCTCATCAAAACCGCCAAAGGAATATATTTTGAGTGAAACATAACATATTTTTAGTGATATACGTATTTCAAAACTAGACTTTTCTATCAAATCGGTGAATATGTATTAATCTACTTTGATCGTGTGGCAACGCATTGGCACATTGCTAGTAGTTATTATAATTTTTTGGACACCAGACAAACGGTGGAGTACATACACGAAGAGAAGAGGCGCACACACACAGTCGGCCTCTCGCTGTCTCGCACACATGAGTGTTACGTAAAGGCAACGTTAACAAATAAACCCTAAAACCCTAGCTGCACTATTGCTGCATTCGCGGGTACCGGGTATGTGGTGGACACCTTTGTAGGAATAGTCAGCTCGCGTGATAATTTGATCCGTAGGAGTTGATGGTCGGGACCACAGGTGAACGACTTGGAGCGCGGTGGCTCGCCAGTTGCCACAGATCGAGTAGCCACGTTTAAAATATTGTTTTTTAGCGGAGTTAAGAGTTCCGATTTTCAATGGCGCGTTATAAGTAGTAAGTAGTTTTTAGAACGATTGTTATGGAGCGAAAATGGAATTCATAGTACTACGTACCTCCTTGGCGTATGGTTGTATGTATTTTTTTGTGATGGAGGTTGTATGTGTTTATGTTGCGAGATGTTGAACCTGGTAGTTCTAGGGAAAATAGTATGGTTTAGATTTAGATGCCGGTTTTCAGTAATGAAAATCGGAAGGGGAAACCCTTCTTTGATTAAAAAAACTACTACCGCCATTCTGGTTTACTAGTCACCATTGTACTTTGGATCAAAGTTTGTCCACGAATTTTACTTGTAAAATGTGAATGGAAAATGAGATTTTGTTATACCCAAACAAAAAAGGACTACAGGGAGTGATTGCTCTGACACGGACGCGACCTCTCATAGCGCAGGCATTGAACCGGCGCGCCGGCCAAGAGGGCCGCACTCGCTGCTGGCCCGCTGAGCACGCCTCCTCGTCGCGTGCAACCATCTTAAGACTGCCCCGCCTGCCTTCATTGAATCCATGTGTGTGCTGGCAACACGTCCTTCCGCGAGCCGGCGGGCATTTTAGAACACAAAAAATGACTAAAATATAATTAATTTACGCATGGTCTTGACTTGTTGTGCTCGCACTGGTAGCAGGAACTAGTAGATGATTTTCTTTATTTATAACTCTCCTCACATTTTTTGGCTTTGAAGTGAATCATGGTTGTGGACATTATGTATGAATGTGCAGATATCTGTGAACATGAGTTTGATGTGGAAGTTGAACTTGGAATGTCGGGCTTGCGCGTGAACTATACCATGTCAATGCTTCGTCTGTTTTTTTTTGACTGAACACTGTGAGGAAACAGCCCCACAGCCTTTTATTAAAACTTGGCCAAACAAAACAAATACAAGGAGTTCAAAAGGTAAGGCTAACTAGGAGACAGGGGAACCTACCTATATCTGTACAAATATACAAATATACAAATATACAACAGCATATGCCACAAGATTAAGGCAAAGCATGAATCCAGTCTAGGAGAGGTTGCTTGATAGAGGCCTTCATCCTATAGGAGTGCAGAGTAATGTCATGGAT